>NW_005872090.1:18512-30890 GCF_000147115.1 Myotis lucifugus
CTGCGGGGGCCGGCGGCTCTTGGGGGCGGTCCCAGGGCAGGAGCCGCGCCTTTTGGCGCCAGGGGGCGGCCCGAAATGGGAGCCGGAGGGGGACGGTCCCGTGGGGGAGGGAAAGGAGCAGCAGCAGAAGGAACAAGCCACGGGGAACCGGCCCCCTCGCGCAGCCGCCTCTCGGCCCCGGAGCTCCGTCCCCGCCGAGGCCGATGGCAGCCGCACCCGCGGGAGCTCGTCCGCATTCACACGTCGCTCACGTGCGGAGGCGCCGGGAAAGGGAGAGGCTGTGAGACTAGGACGCCTCGTTCTCACTGGACTCACGGCCACTGTGCGGTCCCGCCGGACCCCGCTCGGCCGTGGGGCTGTCATCCGACCGGGTCCGCCCGCGCGGGCAGGGGAGCCTCCGGCCGACTCCACGCTGCGGGGTTGCCTCGCTTTGCTGCACGTCCTCCTGCTCCCCCACCGGCCGGCCGCCCGGGGCGCAGGCTCGGCCCCCGATGCCATTTGTGCTGCTGCTGCCATTGCGCGGCCAACTGAGGTGGGAAGGAGGCAGCGGGGGAGCCGGGCCGCGTGGCCTCTGTGCCACCGAGCGGAGCGCCGCGGGGTCCCTGGTAGTGAGGCTGTCGTTATGCGAGAGGCAGTGACAGACAGGACTCCGCTCAGGTGCTTCCTAAATGTCTGCAAGTTCCACTTTGCAAAGAGGAATTTCTTTTTCTTTTCAAATTTTTAAAATTTACTTCTTAGAGGGAGGAAGGGAGGGAAACATTGATTGGCTGGGATGACGCCAGGGCTCTTGTTCCACTTTCAAAGGCAGTGACAGGCCCTGGCTGGTGTGGCTCAGTGGACAGAGCATCAGCCTGCGGACTGAAGGGTCCCAGGTTCGATTCCAGTCAAGGGCACATGTCTGGGTTCCGTGCTCGATCCCTAGTAGGGGGCGTGCAGGAGGCAGCCGATCCATGATTCTCATCATTGATGTTTCTATCGCTCTCTCCCTTTCCCTTCCTCTCTGAAATCAATAATAAATAAATGAAGGCAGCGACAGGGCCTGCTCACTGCATGGGGCCTGTCGAGTTAGGGATGAGATGGTGTCTTCTCCACCAGGGTAGCATGGTAATCTTGTTTTTAAGTCAAGCTTCCCTCTTTTTTCAAAATATAGTTTATAGATTTTTTACAGAGAGGAAGGGAGAGGGATAGAGAGTCAGAAACATCGATGAGAGAGAAACATCTATCAGCTGCCTCCTGCACACTCCCTACCAGGGATGTGCCCGCAACCAAGGTACATGCCCTTGACCGGAATCGAACCCGGGACCCTTGAGTCCACAGGCTGACACTCCATCCACTGAGCCACCCGGTCAGGGCTCAAGCTTCGCTTTTATCGTTCTTCAACCAAACTTTGCACCCACTGCTGTCCCGCCTGGTTGGGTACGGAGGCTCTTCAGGGGGAAAGCCTTGCCTTCGTGCCCTCAGAGCTCTGGGGCCTCGGTTGCCGGGCTGGTGTGGGCGGGGGAGAGCGGAAGGGAACAGTGTGAGATGCTGGGACTTCAGTGTCCCTTCCGAGGGCGGTGGTCCTGCTGCTGGCAGAGGTGGGCCGTGAGGACGACCTGGCCCTGGAGGCTGGCCACACGGAGCTGTGGGTCCGTGTGTGGCCAGGGGCAGGCCGTGGGGTCTGCCGTCACTCACACTGTGCTCCTTGCAGCCTTCTCTCCTCTGGGCCCGTGCTCCCAGCCTCGGGGATGGCAGCGACTCTGGCCTCTCCGACAGTGAGGAGAGTGTGTTCTCGGGCCTGGAGGATTCTGGCAGCGACAGCAGCGAGGACTCCGCTGAGGGACAGGATGGGGCCAGCGGTGATGAGGGCCACGGCAGGACAGAGAAGACCGCTGGGCAGCAGGTGAGTGGCCCAGGACCCGCGCCGTGGGCTCCCTTGTCTCAGTGAAATCGTCCAGGAGAGAGAGCACCTGGCAGGCCTTGGGGACACACGTCCTGCACGGCTTCCTCCCAGCTTCCTGAGGAACCCAGGCCCTTGTTGCTCCTCTGACGCACCTGGGACACATCGGGACCGGGTGGAACACGTGTGTGAAGCTGGATGCTCTCCAGGGCACTCAGCCCCTGTCGCCAGGCTGGGTTTTTAGGGGCAAATCCTGAGGGATTCGCAGGCGAGGGACTCGTGAGGGACCCAGGCCACCCCGGGCCCGGGGCCACCCGTTCTGTGGTGATGGGAAAGGTGCGCCTCGCCCTTGTCCTAACTTAGCAGCAGGGAGAAGGGCGGAATTTAACGGAAACGCGACGTTTGTTAGGATGTTCTGAGGAACAAGCTCTCACTGTGTCCACTGGCCCTGCGTTCGGAAGGGAAGACCTTGGCTTGTACAGAAGTTACTCTCGTAACGGACACCAGAAAGCAGATTTAAACCAGACCGAACCCTCCCACCGCCCAGGCTCTGCCTGCCACGCTGGGCGCTCAGAGAGGGCGCCTTCACGCTCCTGACCCTGGTTTGTAGGGCTGTGAGCAACTGTTTTTCCACATCTTTTTTAACTTTTTTAAAAAATTCCTCAGCCAAGGATATTATCCACTGACGTTTAGAGAGAGTGGAACGGAGGAGGAGGGACAGAGAGAGAGAGAGACATCAATGTGAGAGAGACACACCGATTGGTTGCCTCCCACAGACACCCCAGTGGGGGTTGGGGATCGAACCTGCAATCCAGATACGTGCCCTTGACCGGGAGTGGAACCCGAGACCCTTCCTTGCAGGGGCGGGCACTCTAACCACTGGGCCATGCCGGCAGGGCTGCTCTGTCTGTTCTTTTGAGTCCCTTTTCCTAGAACTCCCTTTCAACCCAACTTTCCCTCTAAAACGCAGTTTACTGTCCAGCCTGAAGTTCCTTTCCTCTTTTCCTGGGTGGAAACAGCTGTGCGTTTACCTGGCATGTCCTTCCCACGGGGCTGGGAGAGCACAGGCCATCCTGGCGTCCGATGTCCGAGCTCCTCACCTGGCCGTGGGCAGGGGGAGCTCATGGAGGAGGAGCGCGGTGTCCTTGGGTGTGATGAGGACAGGGACACCGCCTGGCAAGGCGGGCCGGGCGCTGGCCGCTCCCCCACCCTTCCTGCGGAGCAGCGGCCCCAGCCCTGTTGCTTGGCTGGGTGTCATTGGGGGGGACTCCTCACTCCTCATCTTGTGTCCGCTCTCCTCTGCGCACCACCCTGCCTCTGGCCCCCTTGGTGACAGCCTGTCCCCGTCCTGTATCGCCCTGCTGACCCGAGTCCCTGTCGGCCAGGCCAGTCGCCCGGTCTGCTGGCTGCGCTCTCCAGCTCTGCCCCACACTCTTTTTTTTTTAATTATTTTTTATTTTTTTATTGATTCTAGAGAGGGAGAGATAGAAACACCAATGACAAGAAAGAATCATTGATCAGCTGTCTCCTGCACACCCCTACTGGGGATCAAGCCCGCAATCTGGGCATGTGCCCTGACCGGAATCGAACCCAGAACCCTTCAGTCCGCAGGCCAACGCTCTGCCCACTGAGCCAAGCCGGCCAGGGCTGCCCCTCACACTCTTGACAGCGGGTCAGTGTCTTGGAGCTGCTGCTGGGGGCTCTGTGCCAGCGGTTGCACCTGGGCCCTGAAGGAGGCCACACTCCCCGTCTCCCATGTCCACCTCCGTCCTCTCCCTGGCTCTCCACTGACCACCCACACCCGTCCTCTCTCTCCTTTGGGTTTGACTGCTGGTTTTAGCCCCCCACCTTCCTCGCCACCCCCCGCGTTCCTCCCCCGCTCCCCGCCCCCACCTTCCTCCGCCACCTCCCACCTTCCTCCCCCATCCCCTGCCTTCCTCCCCCGCCCCCCACCTTCCCCCCCACCCCCCACTCACCCTTCCCGGGGCCTCACCCATCTCCCAGCAGAGACACTGGCTGGGTCACTGCCTGCTCTTGGTTCCACGTCTCGGGTGGGTTTGTGCCTAAAGCCATTTCTTCCCTTTCTGCTTGTTTAGATCCCCTTTTCCTACTTGTTGTGTTTGGTTTAGTCGTTTCTATTTACATGAGGTCGTTTTCTGTTTTTTCAAAGTATATTTTTATTGATTTCAGAGAGAAAGGGAAAGGGAGAGAGAGACAGCAACAACAGTGATGAGAGAGAATCATTGATCGGCTGCCTCCTGCACACCCCCTACTGGCGATCAAGCCCACAACCCAGCATGTGCCCTTGACTGGAATTGAACCCAGGACTCCCCAGTCCACAGGCCGACGCTCTGTCCACTGAGCCAAACTGGCTAGGGCTCTATTTTGTTTAATTTTTTGTGAAAAAGTTCCCACTTTCATTAGTTTGCTTGCTGCAATCGAAAGAGACCCAGTAATATGTTAGCCCCATGAGTCGTGTTTTCCAGATGACAGAGTCCTGTGCACAGAACTCACTGTAGACCCCGGGAATGGTGTGTGGGGACCCCGGCCAGATCTGGGCTCCTCCACCCACAGCCCCTCCTCAGTCCCTGGCTGGGGCCAGTTGCTTACAGAACCCTGCTTCCCGGGCGTCCTGCCTGCGCCCCAGCAGCCCACAGGGCGGGTTCAGGGGGCAGTGCCAGATTGTGCCTGAGCCCCTCCAGGGCGTGTGGATCTGGTACCCCACCACCTTGGGGGTGTGCCTGAGGACCCGGTGCTGGCGGCCAGGACTGGGGTGCTGGGCAGGGACCTTCATGTCCGTGCTGGCATCCTTTCTGTTTTGTCTTCCTGGTCTTGTTTCTTAACTGAGTGTTTCTTTAATGCACTGCCCCCTGGCGGCTGGCGGCTGCCCTGCAGCATCAGGTCTTGGAGGTGGTGGGGGGGGACGTGGTGCCCCAAGGGGACTGCGCATTGAGTCTTGTGGGAGTCGCTGCTGCACACGGGACAGGGCACGTGTCTGCGTCTCCCGCCAAGATCCTTGGCCACACCTGTGGCACAGATGCCGTGGGACTTGGCGCCCGAGGAGCGTCGGGCAGGCTGGCGCTGTGGGCGGCCGAGAGCAATGGCCCATTGGGTGCTTGTGGAGATGCGCAGACAGCCGGGCCCAGGGCCGGGGGCAGGGGTGCCTGCTGGGGGCTTCGTGGGCACGAATGGCAGAGAGCTCTGGGCCTGGGTCGGGCGGAAGCTCGGGGGTCGCCCTCTGTGTCCCCACCTGTGCCCACGCCTTCCAGGCCTTGCCCACCCACTTTGACAGGCGGTGCTGGGAGCAGGGGCAGGGGGACGTGGAGACCAATCCTGCCTGGGTCCTGGCCGGGAAGAAACTTAGGGTTCACCTCCTCACACTGAAGGGAAAAACAGGAGGAAGAGCTGCCTGCAGGCCTTTGGCTCTCGCCGGGGAGCGGGGGCGGGGGGTGGGCTCTGGGCGGTGGGGGGCTCCTGCTCCCCAGCACTTACTGCCCCCGGGGGTGAGTGCGGACTGTTTTCCCCATCACCCCCTTCCAGTGCACTGGTCCCCCCAGCCTGCTGCTGGAATCTGTTTTCCAGGTTGAGGTGTGAATGCTCAGCGACACCCACTCACTGACCTGGTGGATGGGGTCAGCCTGGGGCCAGGGATGTGGTGGGTGGGGCAGGGGCCTGGGGGCCGGCCCAGGTGCCTTGGGGCTGGCTGTGATGCTCTGCTGGGCCTGGGCCAGAGGCGGGGGTCTGCTCTGGGAGGGACCGCTGTGGCCCCTGGGAGGTGGCTGACAGCGCCACACCTCTCTCAAGTGGGACCCCCAGCCCTTGCTTTGCCCCGGACCCCAAGTTGGCACTGGGCCTGGCAGGGCTGGTGGTGGGACTGTTGGGCCAGGATCCGTGCAGCCCCTCTTTCGTTTCGGGGCTCAGGGACCCTGGTGGCTGGTTGCTGCCTGGCACCAGGTGTCGTCCCCTCCCGGGGGTCCTCTCCCAGAGCTTGGACATGGTGATGGGTCTGGCCCCTGACAGAGGACCCGGGCTGGGCCCCCACCCCCCCAAAAGGCCCACTGAGGCCTGGGTGTCCCTGGTCGTGTCCTGAGGCCCCGGGCTGATTTGGAGCTTCTCAGGGATGGGGATGGCGGGAACCGTGACCTCAGAGTCAGCTGGATGGACAGTTGGTCCTCACGCCCCCACCACCCAGGAGGGGCCTGGGGCCTGCCTGGGGTCAGAGGGCGTTGGTGTCACTGGAGCACTTTCTCCTCCCTCCACAGGCTGTCAGCACCCCCTCCTCGCCCCCGAGGACAGAGGCGGCGGCAGGAGCACAGGACGAGTACGCGGAGGACAGTTCCGACGAGGAGGTAGGGCGGCGCTACTGGCAGGGGAGGGCAGGGGAGAGGGGAGCCAGCCCTCGGGCGGCCGAGTGGGCGTCTGGCCCCGGCCCCATTCCGGGTCTGGAAGAGTGATTTGGGGTCTGGGACTCATGACTACAGGAGTGTGTGTCATCGCGGGGGGAGGGGGTGCCGTGGCCCATGCCCATGCCCTGGCCCTGGGGGGGTGGCACGCCAGGGTCACACTCCAGGTGGCATTCCCCACACCACCCAGGCCCGTCACCCAGGCCACCGTCTGAGTGTGGAGGGAGGTGGGCAGCAGCCCTGTCGCTTCCTGCAGGAGCCCTGCCGGAGGGCCTGCCCAGTCGGGCCATGTCCTCCAGGCACAGGCTGGGCAAGGCCCCTGGATCTGGTTGCCCCTCAGGTTCACAGTCTGGAGGGGAAAGTGGGGAGCGTGTGATGTGGGGCCAGGGTGCTCAGTCTGGGGTCCAGAGGTCCTGGTGGGTGGGAGGGCGGGGAGCTGGGAGCTGAGTCCACGGTGGCCGTGGTCCTTGTCCACCTGTCCCCTCCCTGGTGCCTCTGGGTCAGGTGTGGCCTCGAGGCTGGGGGGCCAGGTCCTTGGCCTCAGGAGCACTTCCTGCCACCTATCGGGGGCGGCCAGGCCTGGGGAGGGCGGCCCCCCACTTGCTTCCACCCCCATCCTAGGCTCTGCTGGCAGCGGCTGCAAGAGCCTTGGCTGTCCGCCCGATCCGGTCTCTGTGCGTTCAGAGAACAGAGACAAAACAAAATAAATTGGTTTCCTGGCCGGAGCAGCGGGCGCGCTCGGCGAAGGGGGGCCAAGCGGAGCGGCTCCCTGCCTGTCTCCCCTCCCAGGGGCTCTGGCTGTCGGCAGCCACATCCTGTCGGCTACTTTTTTATATTTGGTATTTTGAGAAATCGATGATGATTGTAAATGGAGTGCAGGCCGGGGGAGGGGCCTCCCACCTGGGGGAGGGGCGCTCCTGTCCTGGAGCCACTGCGGGGGCTGCGGGTGCTTCCTCGGAGATGAGTATCCCATATGGCGGCTGAGTGACAGGCGGGAGCCGCGCTGCCCGCCCTCCGCTGCCAGAGCAGCCCCGTGGTGGCTGGAGGGGTGGCCGAGCCCGGCTTTCGGAAGTCCGTCGGATGCCCCCATCGCCAGAAACGGTTGCCCCTTGGGTGCTCGCAGGCCCATGGCTCCCACCCTGAGGTGGCTGTGGCTGTGTCTCCAGCGTCTGAGCAATGTTGGGTGGGCTTGGGGAGGAGGCCCTGGAGGCTGGGGCGCGTGTGGTGTGGGGTGCGGCCAGGTCCCGGTGCTCCCTGGGCTGTGCCTGGTTGGCTGGTGCCTGTGAGGCCAGGATCTGTGACCACTGCTCTGGTCAGGGCAGCCTTTCTCCCGAGTCTGTGGAGGTGGCCAGTGGTGCCAGGACCCCACTCGGCAGTGGGCAGGGCTGGGGGACACTGGGGCTTCTGGGCCCTCTGGCTGTGGCCTCTGCTGGGCCTGAACCCCCCACCCCCATCCAGACACTGCTGGCTTGGTGCCGTCTGCCTTCATGGGAGACGTGGTCCAGTCTTAGGACTCACCCTCTGTCCCTTTCCCCAAGCTCCCTGGGCGAAGCCCCCGACGTCTGCTGGTCCTGGCAGGGTCCTGGCCCTGAGGAGCCTGTGGGCTCGTCCGCCCAGCCCCCACGTGTCCACCTCGCCCCTCTCCAGGGCACCGGCACCTCACAGACGTGATCTCATCCAGCCGCCAAGGCCCAGGGGTGGGGGAGGGGCGCGGGGAGGGGGCTGGCGTCTGCACCGCACTGCCCCTCCTCTTTGTTTAAGCAGCTGGAGAAACTGAGGAAAAGGCGGGCGGAGAGGGGCCCCCAGCAGGCCGGCGGCTGTGTCTAGGGTGAGGGGTCAGGGCCACTGTGAACTCTGGCGGAAGGCAGAGAGGACCCTGGGTCCAAACCATCGGTTGCGCCCAGGCCTGGATGGGGGCAGGGCTGTGGCGCTGGCCGGCTCCTCGGCCCCCCTCAGCCCCCCTCGCTCGAGCTATCTCAGATCCGCAGGGACAGCCAGGCCTGTCTGCGTCCAGAACCCGCGATCCCCTCTGCTCTCGCGCCAAACGCCGTTAATGGCTTCTCCGAGCTACCGAACCGGCAGCTGCCTCCAGTGCTGGCGGCCTCCCGCTCCTCCGGGGCGCCCGCCCCGCCCGGCCGCGCTTGCGTCGTTGCTGGCAGCCAAGCAGGCGGCTCGGGTTTCTGAGCTGTTTGTGGGACGCCCAGCGCGGAGCCTGCTAGTGTCTCAGCCTCACAGACCGCCCCGCGCCCCGGCCTCCCTGGCGGCCTCCACCCCAGCCAGCCTCCGAATGGGGCCACTGGCCAGGGCTGCCCACGGCCTCGGCCTCGGCTTGTCGGTGGCGGGAGGGCTGGTGGGGTGATGGTCGTGACCGCAGGTTGCCCCCTGGTCCCTTTGCCCGGCTCCAGCTCTGAGCCAGGCCAGGGTGCGTGGGTGGGGCTCCTGCCCCGTGTGGAGAGAAGCCACCCCTGAGGGGGGCAGGCAGGGCTGGTGAGAAGGGAGCAGGGGGTGTCCTTGCCCGTCGGAGGTGTGCAGTGAGCACCCTGGGGCCCAGCCGAGGTGAAGGTGGCTGCAGAGCCCCAGCCCGCTGGTGCCCACTGAGCGCCGCTTTCCCTGGCACTGGGAGCCCGGGCCGGTGGGCGGGTGCTGGGCAGGGCCTCCTTCTAGAGCAGCCATTCTCAACCTGTGGGTGGCGACCCCTTTGGTGTCGAACGACCCTTTCACAGGGGTCGCCTAAGACCATCCTGCATATCAGATATTTACATGACGATTCATAACAGTAGCCACATTACAGTTATGAAGTAGCAACGAAAATAATTTTATGGTTGGGTCACACATGAGGAACTGTATTTAAAGGGCCAGAAGGTTGAGAACCACTGTTCTAGAGGGTTGCCTGGGGCTTGGGTGTGCCCCCTGGGAGGCAGGCTCTGTGGGGAGGTTGGCAGGGCTGTGGCTCAGGCAGGGACGGCTGAGGGCCCTGCTTGGGGCTGGGACGGGTCCCCTGCAGGAGGTGGGGCTGGGGGCCGGTGTGCAGTGCCCAGGCCCAGGCCCAGCTTGAGGGCTGCTCTGTCTCTGAATAGTGTGGCTTTGCCACTCAGTGAGGAGCCAGAGCCTGCACCCCCCTAGCAACGCTCCCTGGACCCTGGTCAGCCCAGGAGAGGGGCCGGAGGTTGGGGTCTCAGTATTGAGGACCTGGGAGCAGGGGTGTCTCAGTGCCTTCTCCTTGCAGACCCCCTGGGGGCAGACTTGCTCCCCCAACAGCCGAGCAGGTAGGGGCGTGCAGTGAGCTTGGAGGGCCCTGTGTCTACAAGTGTTTGCTGGCTCAGGGGCGGGCCCAGCCAGTATGGCTTTTGTGAGGGACGGACAGACGCCTGGGCTGGTCTCGCAGAGCTGCCCTGCTCCTGAGTCCAAACCTAACGGGCAGCCGACGGAGGAGGTTGGGGAAGGGCTCCCAGCCGCTGCTGGGGTCCCTCCTGCTGGGGTCTCCTCCTGCTGGGGTCCCCTCCACCAGCTTTGCTCTTAGGGCAGGACCTGGCTTTCTCAAACCCTTGGGTCTAACGACCAGGATTCATGCTGGAGCCTCTGTGGGTTCCCTGCAGCAGGTGAGCTGGGCCCTGAGATCAGACACCTCGGAGGAGCCGGAGGACTGAGAGCAGGAAGGCCCAGGCCTCCAAGACAGGCGGGAGCTTCGTGCAGGGGCGCTGCGAACAGGGCCGCATTGTAATCGGAGAGGGGCCGGGGAAGAGCGAGCGGAGCGAGGGCGGCTGACCCCGCGCTCCCGGGGGACAGGTGGAGAGGGAACGAGGAGCGAGTGAAGGATTCCAGAGGGTGGGCCGGCTTCCTCCCTCGCAGACAGACGGGCGGTGGCAGCCGGCCAGCGTACCTGCAGTTCCAATCTGCGGTCCTGACAGCTGCAGCCACTTTGGGGAGGGGGAGGGGTGGGCTCATCGGGCGGAACCGTCGCCGCCGCTGCCGCCTCAAGCAGCCACTGGCTGCCTTGTCCGGTGCAGTTGGGGTGGGGACCTGCCCGTGTATCCCACAGACAGATGGGGCTGGTCCCCGGGGCAGAGCCGCCCCAGGAGAGCGGGCCGGGCCGCCTGTGCCCTCAGCCGGGCCTGCAGCACAGGGCCTGACCTGGAGGGGCTGGCGTGCTCACCCGCGGGGTCACATGTGCTTCCTGGCAGACGCAGGTGCTGAGCAGGGTGGGGGCCGGCTGGCCGCGGGCGCAGGCGGCCTGGTGATGAATCATGTGGTGCCGCCAGCAGCTCGTTCCCCAGGCCGGGGACAGGGAGCTGACAGCCGAGGCCGATGGGAGTGTTTCCAGTCCAGCTTGGCCTGCAGAGGCGGCTGCTGGCCCCGGTGCGGGCGGCCCCCTCCTTTCCAGATGCCTGTGGGGCACACGGAAAGCCCTGGGTCTTTGTCCCTGGCCGGCGGTGGAGGGAAGGAAGCAGGGCTGCGGTGGGCGGGAGCACCTGCCACCCCCGGCCCAGCGGGCTGTGCAGCCGAGGGGACGTGCGTGGGGCCGCCCCCAGTCTGGTTTGAATTTCTGGAGCAGTGGAGGGTGACGGAGTGCTCCTCCCCGCCCCCCCTGCTGGCTGGCGGTCCAGCCACTGCTACTGGTGCAGCTCAGGGAGCAGCCGGGCCCGCTGCCCAGGCCCGAGGCAGCCAAGCTGCAGCCGCTGTTGGAGTCATAGGCGCGGCAGCGGAGGGCTTGGCCCGCGTGCACCCGACCAGCTGGGCCCTGGGGACCATCCCAGAGGCCTGTCCTCCCACTGACTTCCCACCTCCACACGTCCTCCTCCCGCACGCGCCCAGGCGGGTCACTGCCGCTGCTCCCCGCCTGCACACCCGCTACCAGCCCCCCCCAGTCTGTCCTCCTCCAGGACATCCTCTCGGCCTCACTGCGTGCCTCCCCTTCCCCATGGGCACTTTGTGGCGGTGAGAGAGGCGCTCAATGGCTCCCCATCATCGTGCGGGGTTCATGAAGGAGGTTTGTCCCCCCAACCTGGGCCCAGGTGTGGAGATGTGAGGCCAGTGTGCCATGGAGCCGCCCACACCTGCATGGTGCTCAGTGCAGCAGGGGGTGCCTCGGACACCCCAGGCCACTGCCTGCCCAGCCTCCCCCCAGGGCATGTTCTTGGTGTCCTGGGGTCCCAGGAGGGGAAGGGGAGCCTTTCTCAGCCCCCAGGTGGGCTCCGGAGTCCCCTGCTGGGTCCTGCTCTCCAGCAGGCCGGTGGGGGGACTGGTGCAGTGACCGAGCGCGCCCTCCGCCCTCCCTGGGCCAGCTGTGGGCTCCTTCAGGATTAAGGAGAGGAAATTTGGGGTTGGGTTTCTCTGAGTGGGACCTGCCGCTGTGACTTTTTATCCTGTTATATTTCTATCAGATTGGACACAGCCCCCCTCTAGCCCTTAATGGCTCTGGCTTTGAGAATTTCCTCCAAAATTACACCACCGCTTCCTGTTCCGCAGTTCCCTGGAGCCCGTCCATGCAGAGGAGGGGGCAGCTCTGGCCCTGCCCTGCTGGGCTGCCCACGTGAGCCTCAGCACCTGGCCGCTCCCCTGGGGCCCAAGAGGGCATGTCCGAGGGGCCTGGCGCCTGCACTGCGGGCTGAGGCCCAGGGCTGATACCTGCCCTTCGGCCGTTCCTCACGCTCGCCAGAAGGCAGGCTGCTGGCCCCTGGGATGGGGGGAGGAGGCCCACCTAGGGCCACCCCGCCTTTCTCCTCCGCCGTGCCCTTGGCGCTCACAGCCGCTGAGCTATAATTGTCACCTGCAGGCTTTTAATGGTGAGCCAGCTGTGCACAGCCGGGGAGGGGCCGTCGCCCTCCTCCCTGGCAGATGGGACTTTGGGGGAGACTCGGTGGTAAGTGGCTAGGGGTCTTTCCCGTGTGGGCCGAGTGCAGGGCTGGGCAGGGGGGCGTGTACCCCGGGGTGCATGTGGGGCTGCCTCCTGGCCCAGGCCCACTTCTGCCAGGCAATGCCCCTCACTCAGCTTCCCCACACGTCCATTTCTTGGGGCTCCATGTCATAGGCTGAAGTGCCAAGGCCCTGAGGCCACAACGAAGTCCTGGGCGCCATACAGGTCCTGAGTGGGGCCCC
>NW_005872090.1:31388-33447 GCF_000147115.1 Myotis lucifugus
AGCTGGGTGCCTCCAGCCCAGTGCGGACAGGGCGTGGGGGAGAGACAGCCCTGGGGGCAGATGGGCCCAGGAAGGATTCTGGACCCTTTGAGAGGAAGTGGGCTCCCACTTTTGGAAGATACTGTTTTGTTTTTAATTATACAAAATTTCCAGACTTTATATTATCATATCAAAGACACAAGATGCCAACATGTAGTGACCAAAAGAAAACCCAGGTAGGAAGCCAGCGTGGACAGTTCCAGTGGCCTGGGCAGTGCTGTGGCCAGTTCAGAGTCCCGTCGCCACCTGCCTGTCCATCAGCCCCACTCGCAGCCGGAGGCAGAGCAGGCCTGTGGGTGCCCGCACGGGAGGCCTGTGCCCGAGTCAGGTCCATGGGGCTCTCCGGGGGTCGCCCAGTGGCATCAGCCTCTAGCTCCGAATCGCCGTCTTTCTGTCACGGTCCTTGCTCTGCAGAGGGGAGGGCAGTGTCAGGGCCTGGGCACCTCTGGGACCCTGCGCCCACGGGGTGGCGGGCCAGGGAAGCCCCCTTCCGCGCTCGCCCCGCTTCCCCGTGCAGTGGGGAGGAGAGCACACTGCTGCGCAGCCGGAATTGTAAAATTAAATTTCCCAGATGTTCAGGCCCCAGGAGCTCGCGCGTGCTGTCTGGAGAGGAAGTGGGGATTGGGGAAAGCCGAGCCGTATTTTCTCCCGCTCACCCTGCTTCTCCGGTGCCACCAAGCACAGCAGGAGCTGTAAATCACGGCCCTCCCCCACCCCCGCCCCCCAAACCCCTGCCAGCCTCCTGCCTTCAGACCCACGGCCACATCTGGGTGGGCAGCCCTGGGGCCGGGCTGGGCCAAGGGAGGGACAGCAGGTGCCCGAGAAGCCTTAGGCCAGGGCAGGGGCTGTAGCCTGGCAACTGGCCCCGAGGGGTCCTTCCTGCCTCCCTCCCCGTCCTGTGGAGGCAGAGGGCCCGGAATCGCTCAGACCAGCCCTGTCTGTGCCCTGCCTGCCTCTCAGACCCCACCTGGCCCTGGGTGGGCCGTTCTGGTCCCGTAGGACCTGTTTGGGACGCACAGAAGGCCCAGCCCTGCGGCCTCCGCCTGGCCTCCTCCCTCCCTGGGACGCGTGCCCTTCGGTTACAGGTGCTGCTAGGGGGCTGCTCCTTGGCCCTGCCTCTGCCCAGCAGGTGTGGGCTGTAGGGGTGCCCGCCTTCTCAGGGCCCTGTCCGTGGCTGCCCTGCGTCCACACTCACCAGCTTCCTCTGGTTGCTGAGGCAGAAGGTGCAGATCTGCTTGGGCTGGGCATTCTCCGCGTCGCGGGCCGGGGGCGGCAGGGGCGGTGGGGGGCTGCCAGCCCGCGCGGCGTGGAAGAAGGCGGGCCCCGAGTGGCAGGGTTGCCCGTCGCCGCAGGCCTCGCCCACCAGCAGCACGTTGTCCAGGTGCGAGATGTAGCTGGAGGCCAGGCGCAGCGTCTCGATCTTGGAGAGCTTGCGGTCGGCCGGCTCCGTGGGATGAGGGTGCGTAGCGCCGTGAAGGCCGTGTTCACGCTATTGGTGCGGTCCCGCTCGCGCGCGTTTGCCGGGTGCATCATTCCGCGCTCCCACCAAGGTCGTCATCTCAATCCCCTGACCACGGCACATACTAGAATCAACCAATAAATGCATAAATAATGGCACAACAAATCGATGTTTCTCTCTCTAACATCAATTAAGTAAAAAATAATAATAAATTTTAAAAATAACATGGGGCTTGTGGCAGCCCATTCTCACCTCTTTCAGCTACTGGGAGTCACGTCACCTCCTCTAACTCTCAACTTTTCTCATGTCAAATGGGGATAATAAGAGTACTTAATGTCAGAGATTATAGCCCCACAGAACAGGGACCTGACAATTATAAAAGAACTCATTAAACTATTATGATAGTTATTTTTATTAAATACTCCGGGGAGAAGCATAGAGGAAAAGCAACTGCTGCCATCAGTTGCCCCAATTCAAAGCACTGGAATTCCTCTAAGGGTTTAGAGACCCCCCTCCCCTTTTTTATCCCTAAATGGGGGCTAAATCACCCTACTTGGCATA
>NW_005872090.1:33547-42936 GCF_000147115.1 Myotis lucifugus
CACGGTGGCGGCTGCAGCACCGCAGGGCACGTGTACGTCCCAGCTAGAGTGGGGCCGCGGGCCCGGGCTTTATAGCGGGGGCGGCCCTTCCCCTCGCGGCCCGCCCTCCTCCCGCCTCCACGCCCCTGGAGGCCGCGGAGCTGGGGCCCTGCGTCCCTTTGCCTCCCGGCGCCGCGCTGAAGGGGCACTGGCGTGGCCGGGAGCATCTTGCTGCCTCCGGGGGATGCGGGAAAGTGGGAGCCCCCTTCTGGGTGGATCTGGAGCTGTGCTGTGCAGCCCCCTCGCTCCCCCTCAGCCGGGCAGGAGGGTCAAAGGGGACCCACGACCCCAGCTTTTTTCTCTGGCATGACCAAGTTAACCCAGCTGCCCTGGCCCCGGCGCCTGGCCACACCCTGTCTGTCTCTCCCTCCCATGTACACTTGGGCCTTTTGTGCCAGGAGTGCGGGGGGTGGGGGGGGCCACAGAGGATTATTGAGGAGCTACAGTTCAGCCCCAGTTCCTGCAACGCCCCCTAACATTTACACGTGGGGTCCCCTGGTGGCACACAGCTTCCTCTGCACCTGCCCCCACCTGGCATCAGCTGTACCCTCCGGGTCTGGCACAAGTTGTGTCCTCTGCCTGGAAACCACCCCCCCTTTCCTGGCTCATGCCTCTTCTCTGGAGAAGCCTCCGAATGCCCCTCCACACCCCCTGCCCCTGGATCCCCCCCCCCCAGGTCTGTCCAGTTCAGAAATGGCCGTGCACTGGAGGCCCCACCCTGTGCAGAGAAGGAAGGGGGTCCTGGCACTGAGCAAGCACACGGTGCCCGTGCTGGGGAGTGCTAAGGCCGGTGGGCAGGTGCAGAGGGTTCTGTCCTGCAAGGGCCTGGGCTCCCAGCTGGGCTCACTCTCCTGCGGGCCCCTCCCCCTGTGGCTACTGTTGCAGGAAGCGGCGCCTGGGCAGCAGTCTCGGTGCTGGGTGGAGGGAGGGTGGTGGCTGGCAGGGGCCTCGACCAGGAATGTGTGTCCAGGAATGCGGCTGCTCTGCCCATAGGGGGTGGCGGACAGGATGGGGGTAGCTGGGGGGTCTTCGCATGCCTGTAGGCAGCCTGCAGTGGCCTCTGCCTCCCCTTGGAGGGGTTGGCGGGGTCTTCCCTGCCTGTGGCTGCCCATTTTTGCTTAAGGCCCTGCCAGGGGAGGGAGCCCACGCGATGAGCTCACCCTTGTCTGTGGCTCCAGAGCCTTGGCCAGGGAATCCGGGGGGGCTCAGGGTCGGCACCACTTCAATGGAAAATGTGAGGTGCAGCTCCGGAGCCTCTGGGCTGAAGGGGGGCAGCCTGGCCCCTGTGCCACGTCACGCCCCAGGGCAGGCACGTGTCGGGGTGCCTGGTCCTGCCTTGAGGCCTGTCCCCTGGTTCTCGCCCTCCCCCCCCCCGCCCCGCCTGTCTCTGAGGGGCTTGAAAGGGGGGGGGTGGCATGATGGCTTTGCAGTGCTGACCTGCTGCCTGCTGCCCTAGGACGTGCGGAACACGGTGGGCAACGTGCCCCTGCAGTGGTACGATGACTTCCCACACGTGGGCTATGACCTGGATGGCAGGCGCATCTATAAGCCTGTGCGAACCCGCGATGAGCTGGACCAGTTTCTGGACAAGATGGACGACCCTGATTACTGGTGAGCCTGGGGGGCAGGATGGGGGGTGAGGGATGGGGGCTGGGAGCTGGGCTCTGATGGGCGGTCCCCCAGGCGCACAGTGCAGGACCGGATGACGGGGCACGACGTGCGGCTGACAGATGAGCAGGTGGCCCTGGTACGGCGGCTGCAGAGGGGCCAGTTTGGGGATGCGAGCTTTGACCCGTATGAGGTAGGTGGCTGTGGCTGGCCCTGGGGTCGGGGCACTGCAGGGACCTGGCCACAGCCTGTGCTCGTCTCCCCAGCCGGCCGTGGACTTCTTCAGTGGGGACCTCATGATCCACCCTGTGACCAACCGCCCCGCCGACAAGCGCAGCTTCATCCCGTCCCTGGTGGAGAAAGGAAAAGGTGGGTGCCCTCCTCCAGGTGTGGCCACACTGCCCTGCCCTGCCCTGCCCTGCCCTGACCACATCTGTCTGCAGGTGTCTCGCATGGTGCATGCTATCAAGATGGGCTGGATCCAGCCTCGCCGGCCCCGTGACCCTACCCCCAGCTTCTATGACCTGTGGGCTCAGGAGGACCCCAATGCCGTGCTGGGACGTCACAAGATGCATGTGCCGGCGCCCAAGCTGGCCCTGCCGGGCCACGCCGAGTCCTACAACCCGCCCCCGGAGTACCTGCCCAGCGAGGAGGAGGTGGGTCTGGCTCAGGTGGGGTTTGTGTCCCGGGCCCTGGCCCCAGCTCACCCCCCTCTCTGTGTCCACAGAGCCTGGCCTGGGAGCAGCAGGAGCCCAGTGAGCGGAAGCTCAACTTCCTGCCACGCAAGTTCCCAAGCCTTCGGGCCGTGCCCGCCTACGGCCGCTTCATCCATGAGCGCTTTGAGCGCTGCCTGGATCTCTATCTGTGCCCGCGGCAGCGCAAGATGAGGGTACACGGAGGCGGGATTCTTGGGTGGGGGCTTCTGGGGAGGGACGGGCACAAGATGACCGCGTGCTTTCCTGCCTCAGGTGAATGTGGACCCTGAAGACCTCATCCCCAAACTGCCTCGCCCACGGGACCTGCAGCCTTTCCCCACATGCCAGGCCCTGGTAAGCAGGGGGCGGGGGGAGCACACTCCTGGGAGCTGTCCATGTCCTCACTGCCCCTTCTCTGCAGGTCTACAGGGGCCACAGCGACCTCGTCCGCTGCCTGAGTGTCTCCCCGGGGGGCCAGTGGCTGGCTTCAGGTGGGCCTAAAGTGGGGGAACCCCAACATGGGGGCCTGGTTGGGAGGGTGGGCGCTGAGGGCCTATCTGCTGTGTCCAGGCTCAGATGATGGCTCCGTGCGGCTCTGGGAGGTAGCTACTGCCCGCTGCATGAGGACTGTGCCCGTGGGGGGCGTGGTGAAGAGTGTGTCGTGGAACCCCAACCCCACCATCTGCCTGGTGGCCGTGGCTGTGTAAGTGCGAGGCTGGGTGGGGGAAGGGGGCGGGCAGCAGGGGCTGCCTGTCTGAGTGGCCGCGCTCGGCTCTGCCTGCAGGGAGGACGCGGTGCTGCTGTTGAACCCAGCCCTGGGGGACCGGCTGGTAGTGGGCAGCACGGACCAGCTGCTGGGCACCTTCACCCCACCTGAGGAGCCTGCCCTGCAGCCCGCCCGCTGGCTGGAAGCCTCAGAGGAGGAGCGCCAGGGGGGCTTGAGGCTGCGCATCTGCCACGGCAAGGTGTGGGGCATGGGAGGGTGAGGGGCGTGGGGTGTGGGGTTGCGGGGGGCAGAGGAGGGCCTGCTCAGCCAACCGCACCTCCTGCAGCCGGTGACCCAGGTGACCTGGCATGGGCGTGGGGACTACATGGCCGTGGTGCTGGCCACCCAGGGCCACACCCAAGTGCTGATCCACCAGCTGAGCCGCCGCCGCAGCCAGAGCCCCTTCCGCCGCAGCCACGGGCAGGTACAGCGCGTGGCCTTCCACCCCGTCCGGCCCTTCCTGCTGGTGGCCTCCCAGCGCAGCGTCCGCTTGTACCACCTGCTGCGCCAGGAGCTCACCAAGAAGCTGATGCCCAACTGCAAGTGGGTGTCCAGTATGGCTGTGCACCCTGCAGGTGAGGGGTGGGGCATGGGGGACGCACCCCTTGGGTGGCACAACCGGGCACCAGGTTCCCACCACCATGTCTGCTCCCAGGTGACAACCTCATCTGCGGCAGCTACGACAGCAAGCTGGTGTGGTTTGACCTGGACCTTTCCACCAAGCCTTACCGAGTGCTGAGGTGAGGCCCTGTGCTCGCGTGTGCGTGTGCGTGTGCATGCGTGCATGGGCGGGAGGCTGTCATCCGCTGGGCCGTCCCCCACACCCCCTTCCCCGGCCTGCCCTCAATCAGGTCCCCTTTCCAGGCACCACAAGAAGGCCCTGCGGGCAGTGGCCTTCCACCCCCGGTATCCGCTCTTTGCATCCGGCTCCGACGACGGCAGTGTCATTGTCTGCCATGGGATGGTGTACAAGTGAGTGCTGACGACTGTCTCCCCAGGGGACTGCCCCCCAGGGGACTGCCCCTGTCTGAACCCTCCCCTCTCCCACAGCGACCTGCTGCAGAACCCGCTGCTGGTGCCGGTGAAGGTGCTGAGGGGGCACACGCTGACCCGAGACCTGGGCGTGCTGGATGTTGCTTTCCACCCCACCCAGCCGTGGGTCTTCTCCTCAGGGGCTGATGGCACCGTCCGCCTCTTCTCCTAGAAGCCCGGCCTGTGCTGGGTCCAGGCACCGGCTCAGAACCCTCAATAGAGATGTTTCTCCCCCGACTGGTGGTGTGGCCTTGCATTTGAGTTCCTGACTAGCGACCCCCACACCTCACGCACTCAGCCTTCCCAGTGGGGGTCCAGCTGGCCTGTCCCACAAGGAAAGGCCACGCATTGCACCCCTGGTCACCTGCTGAGGAGTGAACAGCTTTATTGGAAGCGGGGGGGGGGGGGGGGGGGTTGGGGAAGGGGAGGGCGCACAGACTGCCCGCCCTGCTTGGTCCCGTGTGGCCGGGGCAGGCACTCTGAGGCCCAGGCCAGCCCTGGCGGTGCTGCTTGTCGGGGGCAGCATGCCGGAGCCTCAGGCGAACTTCACCAGGCGGCCCAGAGTCTCGGCAGCTTTCACTCGCACCTTGGGGGCTGGGTCCTTGAGTAGGAGCTGCAGGGCTGGGGGACAAGGAGCTGCATTGGGGCGCCTCCGTGGCCCTTCAGGAACTGACTCTGAGCCAGGGCCCCCACTCAGGCAGTGCTAGGACTTGTCCCACCCCCTTCCTGGCGCAGGACCCCATGGAGCACTCCCCACCCGGTGCGTGGGGCCACCCGCCTACCACCCTCCTAAGACAGGCCTCTGCTGGGAGGGCTCAGGAGCCAACGGAAAGATAGTTTTTCCTTTTTTAGTGTTTTTTAAGCTCTTTTGGAACAGTTAAGAAGTTTCCGTGAATTACTAGAGACGATGAGGTCACCAGTGACAGGGAAAAAATCCTTGAAATCCAGGAAAATCACTTAGTCCCCCCTGGTGCCCACAGGGTCAGTGGGAGCCCTGTGCAGCCAGACAGGTGGGGGTGGCAGGGGGCCCCTGGGCCCTGACCTGGGGGGGGGGGTGCTGCTCACCGGCAGTGAGCTGTTCCAGGTCCACCTGCGACTGCTGCTGGGGCTCCACGTGCAGCACCAGGAACCCTGTGGGCAGGGGCTGGGGTCAGGGGGGGGTCAGGCCCTGGGGAGGGGCAGAGAGGAGGACACTCACCTGTGAGCATGGGGGCAGCCGCTCGGACGTCCTCCCAGCTGCTCTTGAAGTAGAACAGGCTGGTGCTCACCAGGCGGCCCAGCAGGTCCGGGAAGTAGCACATCTGCAGAGGCCGGCCAGCCAGTCAGGCGCACCCCACACGGTCACACCCACGCAGTTCACACCTCCCACACCCACACCCACCCCCTCACCAGGTGCTTGCAGGCGGCATTGAGGAACTCCCCAAAGTGCAGGCCACGGCCATCCTGCAGGTGCTTCTGGAAGACGCCTGCCAGCTCCTCACACTCCAGGTTGGGGCCGCACATGCGCAGGGCAAACCTGCAGGCCTGCGGGGCAGCACTCAGCGCCCTGCCCGTCCCAGCCCCACCTGGCTCTCCCCTCCCCCGCCGGCCACTCACAGCAGCCACAGAGGCCTGGGGGTCCCGCAGATGCAGCAGCAGGGGCACCAGCCCCCCTACCACCTGCTCCAGGAAGACGTCCTCACAGGCCCCGTGGCAGGCCTTGTTAAGGTGCCCAAAGAGGCGGATGGACACAGAGCGGAACTCCATCTTCTCCTGCGGGGACATAGGTGTCACCCCCGGGCACTCCCAGCCCTGCCAACCACAGCACCGAGCCCTGGGCCCTTCCCCTCCACATCCTTGTCCTTGTGCTGTGGGTGCTGCCCGCCTGCCAGGGGCCTGACGGGCGGGCACCGGGAGCAGAGTGGGGCCATGCCAGCAGAGCATTGGGCCTCCCAGGCCACATCCACGCTCTGGGAGGGAGCCAGGGTGACCCAGGGAGCAGGTGGGGCAGGAGCTGAGGCTCAAGAGGCAGGAGGGCCGGGAGCAGGTGCCTGGCTGGGAGTGGGTGTCCGCCCCGTCCCCGCCCACCTACACTGTCAAAGAAGGGCCGGATGCGGAAGGCCGTGTGCAGCAGCACCGCGCGCAGGTCCTCGGGCTCCACCAGGCCCAGCAGCTTGGCCAGGCCTGCCATGGCCTCCAGGGCCACCAGGCTGTGCGGGCCGTCCCCGTCGTCCAGCCCGCTGATCATGGCTGTCAGAAGCTGGGGGCCGTGGGCCCGCACCTGGGGACGCCCTGCACTCAGCTGTGTCCCCAGGTCACATGGTTCACAGAACCACCAGACCCCGCCCGTGGGCGCACCAGGCAGCCTCCACGCACCCCCCCACATATGCCTGGGTCTCCCGGACCACAGCTCCACCGTCCCTCAGTCGGCCCCAGGTGTGGCGGGCAACTCACCTTATCGGGGGAGCCGGAGGCGAGGTTGGCCAGGCCTCGGAGCACCAGCCGCCGCACACTGGCACACGGGTCCTTCTGCCGGGCGGCCAGGTTGTCCAGCAGCGACTCCAGGAGCATCAGGTCATTCACTACGTTGCTGGTGAGCAGCTGGAGGCAGGGGAGCGTGACCTGTTCCCAGGGCCTCACTCCCTGGCCTGACCCCTCAGGGCTGCACCAACCACCCAACAGCCCCCTCCCCAACGCTCCCCAGTGCACTGGGCAGCCGAGTCCCAGGCCACTGTGAGGTGGATGTTGCAAAGGTCAGCTAAGGGCCAAGCTAGGCTAAAGGCCTCCCCTTGTCCTTCCCACCTTCTGGCCCCAGCCCACCCAGCCCCATGGCGTGGCCTGGACAAGTCGTCAGCACTGTCGGTGCTACTGGCACTGAGCAGGGGTGGCACCAGGCGTGGCCCTGGGGGCTGGGGAAAGCCAGGTCAGTGCCAGCCTGTGGGGGCTGCCCTCCCTACAGGGCCCTGGTAGCCATCAGTGCAAGCAGCACCTACCTCGGCCAGGAAGGCTGTGGAGGTGACCCTCTGGGCCTCATACACACTGCTGTGTGCTCCCAGCAGCGCCTTCATCACCAGGGGCAGCCGGGGGCCTGCACACTTTGCCATGGCACTGGGGGAGGGGCCACGCCATGCAAGGGTGGGGCTGGGCCACCATGGAGCCCATCCTAGGCCAACCCCCCCTGGAATGGGGGAGGCCTCTTCCACATCAGAGCCCTCGGTCCCATGAACCTGTGCCCCCTGCCAGGCTCTTCCTACCCTCCCACTCAGACATGCCCCTCCTAGCCACCTCACCAGGCTCCATGGGGGCTCCTCTCCCCAACCCGCCCCTGCACAGTCCACACAACCTGATGTGCACAGCTGTCTTTATGCTCCCCCACCCCCACCCCGCACGGGTGCAGCCCTCAGGGGTACCTGCTCTCAGGCTGAGCACTCAGGAAGCTCTACCACTAGGGGGCCTCACGTCTGCCTCCCTGTGGGTCCCAGGGCCCCTAGCCATTGCCTCAACAGGGGCTGCCCACAGTGCTCACCTGGCCAGCCGGGCCACCCCATCCTCATGCCCTGCGGAGGTGCTCAGCAGCTCCCAGCCCCCCTCCAGCTCCACACGCTGCACCACGTCCTCGCTGCCGCCCCGCAGCAGCACGGCCCGCAGAGCATCCACTGCAGTGCTGGGGGGACAGGCAGCTGCACTCAGCCCGCACCCACACACACGTACACAAGTCCCGGGGCTGTGCAGCCCCACCCCACCAGCTCCCCCTCCCGACTAGGCACAGCCAGGCGGCTCAGATCCTCAGTGAAAACTGCTGCCCCGACTCCTGAGCCTGGACCCTCAGAGTTATTCCTGCACCTCAAGCCTTGTCTTTCCCATGTGCACAGCCTTCCCCACTCAGGGGCCCCCACGTCCTGCAGGAAGGGACAGCAGGTGGGGCCCAGTCCACTCCCAGGTATCAACTGGGCTGCTGCGCAAGTGATGGAGAGAACCTGCTTGCTCTGAGGACACATGGCCGCCAGGAGCCGGAGCAGCTCGTAGGAAATGCCCAGCGCTGTCCACCCGCTTGGCCAGTCGGCAGATGGTAGATGTGGGCCGTACCTGCTGTCCCAACCAGAGCCCCGCAGGAGGGACCAGGCCCACAGGGCCCGGCTGGAATCTACTGTCCGTCCCTCTCGCTGGGATAAGCCCCCAGCTCAGGCAGAAGCGTTCAGTTCAGGGTCGGGGGAGAGCAGTGGGCCTGCACCTGCAGAGCCTCCCAGCAAAGCCTGTGATCCACAGGCAGCTTGGCAGGGTCCTCAGAACCACACAGGGAGCCTCCTCCTCCCACACGGACCCCTCTCCCCTGCACAGTGGTCCCTCACACTGGCCCGCGGAGGTGTGTGTCTGCGAGGCACCCTCCCTGGGAGCTCCTGGCCTAAGGGCAGACACCCACCCAGGGGCCAGCGGAGAGAAAGCACTGGAAGGCGACTCTTGCTCTCCCCTTTGCTGTCCCTGGAGCCTGGAGTCCAGTGGAGGCCCAGTCATGGGTGGGGCCTCCCTCACCGGCCACCAGGGTCACTGGGCAGACGCAGGGCCACGCCCCCAGGGCCGGCTCCTCACCCTGCTCCAGGCTGAGACCAGTGCTCTGGGCAGCTCTCGGCTGCAACAAATGAAGGCGTCGGTCTGGCCTGGGAGGATGTGGACAATTTCAGGGAGGGTGCCTCCCTGCCGGTGCCTGCTGCCCGGAATTTCTGTGGATGTGGCATTTGCAAGGGTCTGACTCGCAGGCTGACAGCCTCCATCAGAGCCAAGACCTGTGCCTGGCTCTGCTCCTGTCCCAGCTCAGGGGTGGCAGCCCAGGGGCCCCCGGGGCGGGGTGTGTGGCCTGCGGCCTGCAGCCCCCACAGCTCCCAGCCGTGGAGCAGCGTCCGGCGTGCCAGGCCCTGGGCTCGCTGGGTTAGTGTCCTCTGGTCCGTTCACATTTTCCACTTGGCCTTGCAGAGCTGGGCAGGCCCTGGCACACAGCCTCTGCGAGGCTTTACGAGCTGGTCCTGTGGCAGAGCAGCCTGCAGTGGGGGCGGGGTGGTGACACTGTCCCCGTGCGTCCCAGCCAAGGGGCACATCCAACCCGACACCTGGGACGCATAAGGAGGTGGCCCGGCTCCCGGCCACTCAGCTCCGTGCTCACCTTGTGGCCCGAGGTAGCTGTTTGGAGCCCTGAGGGGCCACTGTGTTGGGCCTGGTAGTGGCCTCAGGGACCAAGGCGGGCGGGCAGGCACCCAGACTGCTGAGCTCAGTGACCC
>NW_005872090.1:43214-55528 GCF_000147115.1 Myotis lucifugus
ACCTGGGGGGGCAGTCAGGCTCCTGTAGAACTTCTGCTGGAGGGGGCAACCCCGGTCAGGTTGAATCGGCCCCCGTGAGGTAGCTGAAAAGGCTGTGCTGGAGGAGTGGCTCCCTGCAGGCTCCACAGCACCCCAAACCCTTCCCAAAGGAGGCGCCCACTACACCTGCCTGCCCGTCCCCAGGGACTGCAGCGCATCCCAGACAGTCCCCATCCCAAGCTTTTCCGAGGAGAGGAGGAGGGACAGCCCGGAAGCCGCATTCCCAGGACAGTGTGCCCCTGCAGTGTGTCACCAGGGAGACACGGCTCCCAGGCACAAGCTCTCCCCCGCGGCCTGGCGCACACACACCAGGGCACCCCAGTGCGGCGCGCTCACCACACGCTCTGTGCTCACAGGAAGCGCTGGGGCAGGAGCTGAGGGCCTGTTACCTGCAGGGATCGAGGGTCCTGGAGGCCAGCGCTGAGCTGCCGGCCCTCCGCTCCTTGGCCTGCAGGTTCCGGGGCAGCTGGACGCCCACCGTGCAGCTGACGCGCAGCAGCAGCCCCGCAAACAGCTGGGGGTAGAGCTCGGTCACCGCAGGCCCGGACGCCGGAGCAGACATGACCTCGTGCAGCGCGCAGGTGGCCTGGGGACAGCGGCCACCTCAGGCTCACCCTCCCTTTGGGCCACATATAACGAGTGGAGGGCGGCCACTACAAAGGCTGGGCCCTGCCTCCTAGGACCCAGACTAGCCCACCAGAGGTCGGGGGTGTGCGGGGACCCGAGGGCTGCCCAGCTGGGCCCTTGGGGTGGGAGGAGGCTCAGGAGCCGTGTGCCCACCCGGGCACGGCCCCCGACCATCTGCTCTTGACTCCTCAGCAGAGAAGAGGGAACTCTCACAGCTGCTTTACTGTTGAAATCGCTGCCAAGCCAGGTTTATTTCCTCTGAAGGATGAAACAGTGGTCTCCCTGGGGACCGGCACCTGTGGGGCCTTGACGAGGCTGGGCTCTGAGCTTGCTGGCTCTGGGGCCCCAGGCAGCTGCCAGGTGCCTTGGGGGGCGGTGCCCAGACCACCTGTGGGTCAGCCCGCCAGTGAGCCAGGGAGGAGCAGGGAGCGGGCCGTACTCACCGCCAGGGGCAGCAGCGTGGCCACGCGGTCGGGGGTGCTGCTCAGCAGGAAGGCCCGGCTCTCCTTGAAGGGCACGTCTCTGCTCATCCTCTCCAGCAGCAGTCCCAGCACCTGGGCGCTGAGGCCGGGCTCCACCGCCAGCGCCCGCCACAGGGAGCAGGTGTGGCTGGGGCAGGGAGGGTGGTCACCGTGAGGCCACTGCCAGCCCCAGCTCCACCCCCCACATGCCCACCACACTCAGCTCCAGCCAGGGGGAAATGGTGCCCTGACCTCAGACCTAAACTCACACCTCCCCTGACCCCAGGGGTCCATAAACAGAGGGCCTCAGTGAGGCGGTGGGAGAGGTCCCAGGAGCATCTACAAAGCGTGCAGCACGTGGCTGAGACAGGCACACGGAAGTCAGCCTGTGAGAGAAGCAGACGCCCCTGCAGTTGGGGCTCAGAGGCACAGGAGACGGTTCTGATGGCAGCGTGTGTACAGAGGGAGTGACAAACCAAATACCTGACAGAACGGGAAACTCTAAAAACGGAAGAGAAGCAACAGCCCTTTAGGAAGAGGGGCAGCGCTGCTTGGTGGGCACGTGTGCAGCCTGGACGCAACAGAAGGGAGAAACAGGGACCTGGAGGACGGATGGGAGGAACCAGCAGGACCCAGCGTAGGGAGAGGCCGCGGTGGGTCCAGAAGACGGAACTGGAGACAGGTCTACAGGCACTGACCTGGGTCCCAGGAGCAGAGAAAGAGACTGAAGAGAAGCAGGTTGAAAAGTGTCCAGAACTCAGGAAGCTCAGCGCTGCCCAGCAGAATCCAAGGACCCCTGGGCTCAACCCAAAACATGCGCAAGCCAGCAACAAGGGATGGCTCCTGCGCATCCCAGGAGAGCACGTGGCCCCTCAGACAGCTCGCCAGTGAGACTCGGGCCAGAGGCGGCACATCATCTGACACAGCGGTCACCGACTGGTGGTCCGTGAGGGGCGAAAGGTTGGCGACCGCTGATCTCACACACACAGTGAAAGAAAACTTGCTAAACCAGAATTCCAAACGCTGCAAACAATAGTCAAGAAGCAGCAAACGAATACATTCCAGACCCTGGCCAGTGTGGCTCACTGGGTTGGGCATCGTCCTGTGCACTGAAGGATCCCTGGTTTGATTCTCGGTCAGGGCATATGCCCAGGTTTCAGCTCGATCCCCAGTGGGAGGTATGGGGGAGGCAGCTGATCGATTTTTCTCTCACATCAATGTTTCTCTCCCCCTATCCTTTCTTCTTTCTCAAAAAAAAAAAAAATCAAATTAAAAAACACACCAAACTAAACAAAAACAAGTACATCTCAGCTGACAAAGTGCAGCGTTTTCAGCAGCAGACCCTCAGCAAGCGAGCCCTGGGGGAAGCTCTTCAAGTGGGAGGAGAGTGAGGGGCCGAGTTGTAGAGTGAGGAGCAAAACCTGGTGGCCCTGTGGAAAGACGCACACGCCAACCAGGGTGGCGAGGACACACCCAGGGGACATGGGCGGTGGGCAGATGGACGGCCCATCCCCTGGCACCCGGGCGGCCACACACTGCTGTGGGAACAAGGGGGGACGCTGGGCCCAATAACATGCTCCTCATGGACACTGAGACCGACCTTCACATGCTCCTGATCTTCTCCAACCACTGATAAGTATGAGACCCGTTCTTAGCTCACAGGCTGTGTAAAAACGGGCACGTGAGATGTGGGGTAGGGCTGCACGTGCCAACTCTGACCCAGGTCAGTCCATTCCTGCCCGAGCCAGGTGCCCACAGGACACCAAGTGACCAGAAAGAAAGAGCGACTGCGCAGGCGCCAGAGACAGCACATCCCACGGGCTTCATCCACCAGGCCGCCCACGTCACCACGGGACCCTGTGACGACCTCAGGCTCCTCTGTGTAAGTGACGCCCCCATGAAAACTGAAGCCAAGGGACGGACGAAGAGCCACATGCAGACACGGACGGGCACCACCCCAGAATGGCCACCCAGGAGCTGCGGTGACACCGGGCGGGCGGCTCCATGCAGGCACCTCCCCTGGGCCCTCGTGGTCATTTTTAGAACGACCACTGAAGGGACAGAGGCAGAGTGTACAACCCCCAAAGCAACTGAGTGGAACAGATGACGTTACAGCTGCGTCAGCAAGATGACGAGGCCCTGAGATGGGAGGACAGAGGAGGCACCAGGCAAGCAACGGCTAAGATGCGCCTCAACGCAAAACCCTCGCCAGTGAGGAGAGGTGCTTCGCCAGGTGATGGCTGTGGAGCGAGCGCAAAAGCAAGGCTGACAGGACCCGAAACGCAAGGAGCACAGGGTCTCCAAGTGACAGTGGACCTCCATCAACAATGAAGCCAGCAAAGAAGGGAGCGCGGGCAGCAACGACCACCAATAGGGTGATGTGACGGAGGAGACGTGGGGGACAGGAGGACGGGCACCGATGGGAGCTCGGGAGCTGGGAGTGCGACACGGGGGACGGGAACCCCTTCCTGGCTCAGAGTGAGGGCCAGGCCCCAGGGTCTGCTCACAGATGGGGTGACACCCACAGAGACAGGCCAGGAGAAGTGATGGCACAGCTCATGGCCGTGAGCCCAGGGTGCCCACTGAAACCTAGAAGGCAGGGTGTCTCCCCCCCAGGGCCTGGGGTCTTGCTGGTTCCCAAAAGGAGGCACCAAGTGCAGAGGCAGGTGGAAACTGGGGGCGCAGGTACCGCCGAGCCTGGTGCCCAGCCCAGCAGCTGGTGGACACCTGATACCTGTCGAAGGGCAGGGGGCTGCCCAGGAGGCTGGTCACCACGGCCACGCAGTGCTGGGAGGCCAGGACATACACGCTGTGCTGGGCAGACTGCAGCACGTGCTCCTCGCGGGTCTCCTGCAGCCTGGAGCGCAGCACGCTCATGATCTCGGGCACCTGCGGGCAGTGGGCGCTGGTCAGACCTGGAAGCAGGCAGCCCGGGAGCCAGGTGCTGTCCATATGGGGCCACGGGGCGGGGAGGGGGGGCGTGCAGCCCAGGAGCTGCAGGGCCCCTCGTGGGGCTGGGGCCGAGAAGGGAGCCTGGTGCCCTCTGGATCTGTGTGGAGCACTGAGGCCAACAGGCCCCGACACTCTATTTAGGGTGTCCCAGCCTCAGGCGCTCTGACCAAGGAAAAGGCGGGCAGTGGGTGGGGATGCAGGAGAGAGAGGGGAGGCTGACGGATCCCCAGACTGAGGCTGGGACGGGCCCGGAGAGGGAGGGCCGTGGCCCCCACTGCAGAAGCCACCGGTGAGGCAACCAGAGCGAGGAGCCTCCTCAGGACCAGTGGGGCTCTGCGTGGCCTCATCATTCTGGGTCCCCTGCCCTCAGCAGGTGGGGGCCCCGACCACAGGGACCCCCACTGCATGCTGCACACCTTGGTCTGAGGTGAAAACGGGAGACAGAGCTGCGGGGACAGGGCTGCTGGCAGACGGTGCACTCCACCCACCGCTGGGTCCTGGGCAGGGCTGGCCAAGCCACCTGCCCAATGGGACCTCGAGAAGGCGCGGGTGTGGCTGACGTGAACCCTCCCAGGCCAGGCCTCGCCTGCTCTTCCATGCAGTGTGTGCATGGGGTCCCCTCTCAAAGGGCTGGTGAACAGTGACACCGCGAGTACAGAACGGGGACCAGTCCACTCTCCATGCCCCTTCCCAGAACCTGGGCATGGCATGTCTCCTGGACCCGATGCCTCTGCTACCAGCTCGGGCAGCCTGGCAGGGGCTGAGCCTGAGCTGTGCTTCCTGCCCAGGCCTCCTCCCGCCTCCCCAACAGCTGAGTGAGGAGCCTGCTGTGTGGCCGTCTTGCCCTCTGTTCTTTACAACGTGCTCTATTTTGCGATCATGGGTCACATGTCACCTGCTAGAACCACATTTTCTGACCCGATGTCAGAGGAAGTGTCCAGGCGTCTCCTAGAGGTGCCCCTGCCAAGCTCTCTCACGCAGGAAGGGAAATGCGGCCCATGTGATCCCTGTGGGCACCAGGCACTAGAGGCCACGTCACTGCAGCTGAGGTGTCAGGAGGCAGATCTGCTAAGGACGAGCCTGGGAGTCAGGAACCCTGCTCGTGTCTGACCCTGAGCTGGAAGGAGACGGCTCGACAGCTTCCCCCAGGAGCCCAGCAGCTGGCTCTGCGTGTGGGGCGCCTGCCTTTGCCAAGAACGGGGTGGTGGGGGGAGACCCAAAGTTATAAAACTCCTAGAAGAAAACGGGGAAAGCTTTATGACCCTGGATTTGGCGATGGTTTCTTTGACACCAACAGCAAAAATAGACATGGAACACATCCAACTTCTATGCATCAAAGGACACAATCAACAGAGTGAAAAGGCAACCTACAGAATGGGGAAACATGCTTGCAAGTCGTACACTTGGTAAGGGGTTAATATCCAGAATATATAAAGAACTCATACAACTCAACAACAAATCACACAGCCTGATTTACGAGGAGGAAAAGGACTTGAATAGACATTCCTCCAAAGAAGACATACAAATGGTCAACACGCCCATGAAAAGACGCTCAGCATCACCAACGGTGAGGGAAATGCAAATTGCAACCACAGGGGAGCCCTGGCCGCTGTGGGTCAGCGGTTAGAGCAGGGGTCCTCAAACTACGGCCCGTAGGCCACATGCAAATACAAATATTGTATTTGTTCCCGTTTTGTTTTTTTACTTCAAAATATGTGCAGTGTGCATAGGAATTTGTTCATAGTTTTTTTTTTAAACTATAGTCCGGCCCTCCAACGGTCTGAGGGACAGTGAACTGGCCCCCTGTTTAAAAAGTTTGAGGACCCCTGGGTTAGAGCATTGGCCCGCACCCCCCAGGATCTAGAGTTTGATTCCCGGGCAAGGGCATGTACCTGGGTTGCATGTTCAATCCCCGGCCCTGGTGGGGGCACATGTGGAGGCAACAAATCCATGTGTCTCTCTCACATTGATGTTCCTCTCTCTCTTTCTGCATTTCCCTCCCTCTCTTCCACGCTCTCTAGAAATCAATGGAAAAAAGTATCCTCGGTAAGGATTAACAAGAAGCCCACAGGAGAGGCCACTTCACACTCATCAGGACGGCTATAAAACAAAAGGGGCCATAATCAGTGTTGGCGAGGACGGAGAGAAATTGGAACCCTCACGCACTGTTGGTGGGAATGTAAATTGGTGCAACTACTATGGAAAACAGGATGGTGGTTCCTCAAAAAATTCCAAACAGATTTACCATATGACCTGCAATTCCACTCCTGGGTATCTACCCAAAAGAACAGAAAAAGAATGCAAAGAAGATATTTACACACCATGTTCACAGCCTTATTCTTAAAATAGAAGCTACGAGCTAGAAGCGACCCAAGTGTCTGTCGACAGCTGAAAGGAAAGACACGACATGGGACGCTATGAGTGCACTGGGGCCACCAATGGCCACTGCTTCCAGCTGGCTGGTCCCCCTCCACCTGCCCAGAGCCACAGGACACCTTCCTACCGCTCACATCTGACCTGGAAATAAATGCAAAATAAAATCCAAACCTTCGCCCAGCAAACCCCGACTGTCACAGCTGTGCCTTCATCCCAACCTCCTGCCATACTGCCCCTCCCAGGTCCTGAGGCCACCACCACCCCTGCCTGAGTGCCCGTTCCTCTCCAGCCTTACACCACACACGGCCCTTCTGCTGCTCATCCCCATCAGCAAATTGCCTGCTCACCCCTCCCTGAGAAGCAGACATTTGCGATACCCAACAGAAAACTTGTGTCCACAGGTATCACATACCGCTGCAAATCAGTAAGAAAGGCACAGACAACCCAGGAGACAGATGGGCCCAGCCTGCTGGCACGCTGGAGGAGCCAGGAAACGTGTGCAGAAACGGAACTAGAACTCATGGAAAGCCAAGGCACACCCACCAGAAAGGGGCCCACCCTCGCACTCTGGGGGCCACCTGATACTGGGAGCCCCCAACCTGCAGTCATTGTGGGGAGTCGCCCGGGCCAGTGTGTACCTCAGCGGCCTCTGGGTGAGCCTGCTGCGGGGCCCTCTATGCAGGCACCTTCGATCTCAGAGCCTGAGACCTCACCAGCTTCCAGCTCCACCCTCGCAGCATTTTGCTCCCCATTTCCTTTCCCCACCTTCCTTTCTGAACAGAGTGACTTTTGCCAAATTCTAACCTCAGTCTTCACACAAAAGAGAATTTGTCCCTATTAGACCCGCAGGGAAAGGGGGCAGAGCAGGGAGGCCCCACTTATCCAGCCCCCGCCCCACAGATCTAGACAGACCCAAGGTCCTTGCCTAGCCACACCGCTTCCCAGACAAGCCCCGCCCATGAAACTCCGCCCCGCCCCGCCTCACCTTCTCCAGCAGCATGCTGCCCCGCTCCTTCAGCAGGCAGTTGATCATGACGTAGCCGCTCGGGAGCAGTTCTTGTCTGGGTCTCCCAGGCTCTCAAACAGGGTGAGCAAGAGGTTGATGAGCTGATCCGGCGGGAGGCGCTTCGCGATGATCTAGGAAGAGGGCTGTGCGTCAGCAGAGCAGAGGAAGAGCTTCCAGACATCGCACCTCTGTGCTGGGACAGCGCCAGTACAGCCTTCAGGTCCCTCCAGCCTCAACACCCTCTTCCTGGTCCTGCGCTGTCAGGAGCTCCTGCCGGGTGCCAGGGGCTGTGGCCCATGTTACAGAGAAGCCCCAACTCCCCACTGGAGCCTGGTGCTCCCATCCCTGTGCCCCAAGCCCACTGCCCTGTGCTGCACCCCGTCCAGCGCCCTGCACCCCGCGCCCACGATGCAAGTCCCTCCCAGCCCAGACCAGGAGCGGCCGCCCCTGTGGGTGCCTGCGGTACCTGAGCGATGCTGTGGCAGGCGTGGAAGAGGATGGCAGGGTCGGGGTGCACAAGACCGTCTCTGAGGGTGAGGAGCCGCTCGGCCACGTCGTCCCGGTAGTCACGGGAGAAGCCTGCGGAGGCAGGAGGCACGTGGAGCTGGGCAGGACCTCCCTGGCCACCCGGGGCCCAGACTGCTCCTCATCCCTCCGGCACCTCTGCCCAGCCAGAGGCTCACCCTCGTAGCCCAGCTGGAGGTAGAGCAGGGAGTAGACACAGCTCACGGCCTCCTGGCGGGTGGCAGGCCACAGGTCCGCACACCGTGGGGAGAAGAGGCCGACGAGGAGGCCCAGGTTGTGGAAGGGCACCAGGGCCTGGAGAGGAGGGGTGGGAGGTGCTGTGGGGACACTGGGGCTGGGGGCAGCCAGAGAGGGGAGCTGGGGCCCTGGGGATGTAGGGGGTGGGCAGGTGCTGCCTGTACCACTTAGGCCCAGCTGTGGACCCAGCTCAGACCATACACAGTCTACTGGGGCACCTAAGGGGGGACACAGGGCAGGGCCAAGCAGGAGACAAAGATGGAGCCCCACAGGCAGCAGAGGGGGCAGGGCTCTGATGAGTCCACCAACCCCCATGGGAAGCCCCCTCCCCCAGAGGGCAAATCCCACAGGGGAGGGAAACTGCAGGCCCCTTCACCCTCGCTGGTCCTGGTCCCGTTTTTCAGGGCGCTTTCTTCTCTCCTCAAACACTGAGCCTTGCGTCCTGCCCTGAGCCTTTCAACACCAGTTACGACCCCCAACTCACACCCCTCGGCCTTCCTGCCCCCTGCCCCCTTCCGGTCCTGGAGCCACCAGCCTGGGGATTCGTGGGAGGAGGGAGGCTGGAGTGTTGGGCAAGGAACCCTGGGGCCTGCTGCTGTTCTGACAGGTCAGATGTCGGTTACAGCTGGTCGGGGTCCTGTGAAGACCAGGCACGAGAGCCTGAGGGGAAAAGCCTGGCCATGCACACACGGAAGGCAAGAGCCATGGGGAGACCTGGCAGATCTGGCCACATGAAGAATGAAAGCTTGGGCACATTTTTAAAAAATAGTAAAACAGCAAGAGAAAAAGCCTACAATCACCCGGATTGATGGAAAAAAGGCATCTGGCAACCTCGTCTGTGCTCCTGATAAAAGTCCTCATTAAGACCTTGGCCGGGTGGCTCAGTGGGTTGGAGCGCCGTCCCGAATGCCAAGGCTGCAGGTGTGACCCCTGGTCAGCACACATACAAGCAGCATCCAAGGGACGCAGAAATCAGTGGGACAACAAATGGAGGGCTCACTCTCTCTCTCCCCTTTTCTCTCTCAAATCAATAAATTTCAAAATCAAAGTCCTCATTCAAATGTGTGGAGCATGAGAAAGAGTAAACGTGCCCAGCAGGTCAAGCCTTGGGCTCAGCAGCGAAACTTCCCAGGAGGCGGTGTTGTCTCGTCGTGTCCCGAGCGTGCTGGACGGAGAAGGGACGAAGGTGCAAGTACCAGGGGGAAAGCCAAAGCCCCAGCGTTTGAAAGGGGATATGCAGCCTGGGATGACCATCTGAGAAGCACAGGAAACTCGCTAAAAGCTCATCACAAGTAACAGAGGAGTCCTGCAAACTCCAGTTCCCTCCATAGCAACAATCAGCAGTACTTAGGCCCCAAGAACAGTGACACTGACAACCACCGCTACCCTGGGGAGGGCTGGAGGCGCCCACCCTCACCGCTGCTGCTGGCGCAACCACTGTCCTCGGGTTCCGTCACAACTGCCACAGGAGTGCCAGGGCTGTGCCACAGGAACCCCAAACCACCTGGATGACGGCCTCGTAGGACACTGGAATTCTGGGAGAGCGCACACACGAGCTCCGAGTGTCTCACCAAACACTGAAATGCACACACTGGCCCTCAGGCCGCTCCAACCACCCGCGGAGCTGTCCCCGTCTCCGCCTTTTCCAAGCATCCCCTGTGGTCAGCTCCGTCTTTGCCTACCTGCTGCTTCTGCCTCCAAAGCCCTCATCTTCTCCTCTACACCCCGCTCCCCAGCACACGTTCCCTCACTCGGGGACCATAATACACATCAGTCCTGGGTGACATGTGGGCTCCGTCAGACTGAACTCCGAGTGGCCAGCCCCGAGGACACTCCTGGCCCTGACCGGCCTCTGTCCACTGTCGGTGTGGGATGAGCCTGGGGTGGGGGCTTGGTGACAGCCGGGAAGCCCGCTGAGTGCTTGGGGACAGGCGGGCAGCCGACGCAGGCCCCAACCATGGGACCCGGGAATGGGACGGCCAGGAAGGTGGGGGCGGAGTGTGGTGGGGGCAGCTGTGTGGTCACTGCCTGTTACTCACACTGACGTGCAGGTGCTCCAGGAAGAACTGCAGCAGACAAGCGCTCAGGCCCAGCGCCCGCACCCGCTCGTAGCCCCGCGGGGACTTGATCCACGGGCTCAGGTGCTGGGGAAGATGGGGGTTTCACACGGGTGCCCAGGGGGACAGCCCAGGAGGCAGGGGCCTGTGCACAGTGGGCAGGTCAGCGGCCCTGCCAGGCCACCCTTCCAAGCTTCAGGGGCCAGCAGGCCACATCAGGGTGGGTCACCACAGCTGCAGCTCACCCCTGTCCTGCTGGCCTGGATCACACACATGGCCCCCCAGGTGGACCCAGAGCAAGCTGGGCCTACAGAGGGATGGGGTGTTCCCAGGGAGGGAGACAGCATGGCCACCACCTGCCATCCCGGCGTCTCGATGGCCCCAGACGATCAGAAGCTCACATCTGGGGCACCTGCAGGGTCTCGGCGTCCCAGCACCATGAGATGAAGGAAATGCGGGAATGGGCTCCAGGCCCATCTGGGTGAGGGCCCACCCCACCTGCACACCTACCCACAAACCCCAGTTGCAGAAAGCACCAAATGGCCCCTGTGCTGCCCTGGGGCAAGGCGGGCCCTGAGAAACAATGGAGGGTTGGCTGCCAGGTGCCCACTCCCCCGGACAGTGCACCCCATTGCACACCTCCACCATGAGCTGCAGACCCTGGGGGGTCATGTTCCGCCGAAGGATGCTCCTCAGCAGATCCTCAAGGGCGTGCATGGTGTCCAGGTACAGGAACTGGAGGGAGGGAAGGGGGCGCCGGCCCCACCAGTGACCACACCGCCCACCGCAGCCTCTTCTCTGCCCCCCACAGACATGGGCGGGGGCGGTGGCGAGGGGCACGTGGAGATACCTCCTGGGAGGCCACCCTCCCCCTCGAGCTCGGGCGGCACAGCCATGATGCTGTGCAGACAGCTGTGGATTATGTCCGACTGCACCTGCTCTTCCAGCTCAGGCTCCAGGGAGCTGAGGGGTAAGTTAAGGGTGGGGTCTGTCCAGCCACACACACCCTCACGTGACCCTGTGCCCTCACCCCAGGAGCCCATGCCCAGAGGAAAGGATACACCAGGTGGGTGCAGGCGAGCATGGCCTTCTTCCGAATGGGTGTTCGCAAGGAGTCTGGGGGCTCTGCCTTGATGAAGTCCTGAGGGGCAGCACGTGACAGCCCTGAGCCAAAGCACCGGCTCTCCTCCCCATCCAGCTCCCATCAGGCTGTGCCAAGTAGGTGCTGGGCCCTCACTGCACATGCCCCAGCCTCCCAGACCCACCTCCCCTCGTCCGAGTCAGCGCCCTGCAGCCACCCCAGGCACGCCAGACCCGTGCGGCCTCACCATCATCTGGGCCACCAGCTCCGCCTTCCTCGTGAAGTGGAAGGAGCCGGCCTGCGCACTGCTGCAGATGGCCTGGCACACCATGCACACGCTCTGGACAAGGCACAGCTGCAGGCCCGGGTCCTGCAGGGACAGCAGGCTGCAGGAAGCCGCCGACACCTGCTCCCCAGCCACTGCCCCTGGGTCCACAGGGCTGAGCCCATAAAGGAGGCTGCCCACAGCAAGAGGCCAGACCACACTCCCCTGTTCTTAAGGGTTTGTCAAAGCCACAAGGACAAGAGGGCGCCTGTGAAGCCTCCTTGAGGCACTCAGCTCTCTGCCTGGCCCAGGCCCTGAGGCCCCTGGTCATGGCCGTGGGCAGGCCCTACAGGCAGATGGTGAGCTCTGTCCCATGTCCCCTGCATCCTGTGGCTGGAAGGGCCCCCGAGGTGGAAGAAGGAAGCACACCCAAAAAGAGCCCCACCAGATGGGGATGCCCCTGCCTGTCCCACCAACTGGCCTCTGAGGGTTTGGGGAAGGTAGTGAGGACAGCTGTCCGGGAGCATGGGTGGTGCCCCCCCACTCTAATGGGCTGAGGGGGACAACTCTTAGGACAGCCCCTCCCCCCAACAACCCCAGAAGAACAGAGCGTCTGCCTTCGAGGCGAGGGCCCGGTGGTCACAGAGGGGCTTCCGGGTTAGTGCCAGCGGTCCCAGCAGGAAACATG
>NW_005872090.1:55836-57734 GCF_000147115.1 Myotis lucifugus
GCCACCATTATCCAAGGGGCAGGGGCCTTTTGCTTCCCCCTTCCATCCAGGGCCGGGGGCAGAGGGGGGAGAGCCTGCTCCCAGGGTACATGAGGGGGCCCCCCTGGCTCCTCCCGTGAAGCCCAGCCCAGCCCAGCAGAGAGAGAAAAGCACAGTCCACGCTCATCTCCTACACACTGTACCTTGGTCTCTACCTTTATTCCCAGAACCTGAACAACAAAAAGTGAGAGGCATTAAAATGTGCGATGCCAGGTCGTGGCGTCAGTGCCCGCCCTGGACGCCCGCCCTGTGCCCACCTTGGTGCTGAAGCACTGAAACATGTTCCGCAGGATGTCGGACTCGGCCCTGGCCAGCACCAGCTCGCGGGGGGCCTGCGCCGCCACATGCCCGTAGCACAGGATCAGCGTGCCCTTCACTTTGTCCACGTCATTATCGCTCCGGTCCTGGGGGGTGGGGGGCAGCAGGCCTCAATCACAGTCAGCCCCTGTCCCGTCCCGCATCCCACACCCCACACAGGAGGCCTCCCACACAAGCCCCAAGTCCCTCTGGAAGACGGCAGGGCTGCCAGCAACGTCAAAGGCTTAACCGACCACACCAGCCCTAGGGAGAGCCCTCCACTGGGAACAGCAGGACAAGCCAGATCTAGGCTCTTTGGGCACCAAGGGACAGAGATCAAAGGTCTGAACAGGGAACAAGGTGGGAGGGTCAAGCAGGAGGAAGCCGAGCCAGGGTCTCTTCTGTCCTTGGGGCCTGCCCACACCTACACATACTCAAGTGTGGGCCGGCCCCGTGCAAGCAGCCCAGCCCTGAGAGTCTGTGACTGGGACAGGCCTCGGGTGCAGGCACCCAGCCCTCCTGTAATTGGTTTTGGCAAGAACGCAGCCTCTACCGGCCACCAGGGGGCAGAGATGAACAGACAGCCAGGGGAGGCGGCAGCTTTCATCCTGCCACCCAGACTGGGGAGGGCTGGGTGCCCCTTGTCACCGGCTGAGGGGGAACCCACACTCAGTCGCCCCACCCACGAGGAAGCAGAGGCTGGATGCAGCTTCCCTGGCCTGCAGGGCACCCAGAGCCAAGCCGCCCCACCACCCCAGACACTAGAACCCAGGCCAGTCCCACCAGACCTCCTCCCCGGACCGACTGCTGCACCTTAAAAATGTTGAAGATGCCGATGGATTTTCTGAACACATCCGACCTCACAAAGTCCTCCAGCTGGGCCAGGGTGTCGTCCAGGTGGGAGATGGCACAGATCCCAAAGCAACAGGCCAGGCCCTGGGGAGGTGCATGGGGCACTCACACCGGGCAGGGATAGACAGGGGCTTGGGGGTGAGGACAGGAGGAGCATGCATTATGCATGCACACTGCACACACCATAGGGCTGCATCTGTGCACAGCACACACGTATGCACTCACACTCACTAGTGCCTAAGGGAGGACAGTGAGCACTGCCAGCCAGCCGTGGGCCCAGGGCTTTGGGGGTGGGGGGGTGCTGGCACCTCGCGCTCGGCCTCCTCCTGGTATCTGGCTGTCTCCAGCAGCTCCTGCAGGAGTTTCCTCACCACGTCTTTACTGGAAGCAGCACCCAGGGTGGTCCCCACACATTTGTACAGGAAGTTCTGCAGCAAACCAGGGCGTGCACTGTGCGGGTGCCGGTGGAGGGCGGCCCGGCACTGCCAGCCAACGTGGGAGGGGCTGTTGGGAACCCGTGGTTCTGGCCACTGCCTGAGCGGGGAGTCTCCAGCCACCAGCCACTATGAGGCGGCTCATAGGCCTTCTCTTCTCAGCTCTGCCAGAGCCACAAGGACCCAGAGGTGGGCTCAGGCACCAAGTGACGCAGAATCTAAGCCCAGGAACTTGGACCGAAGGACTATGCCCAGAAAACCCCAGCAGGCTATTCG
>NW_005872090.1:60351-61895 GCF_000147115.1 Myotis lucifugus
CTAGGGGCAGTGCAATGGCCTAGGAGAGCGGCCGCGGGGGCCACAGCCTTGGGGAGGCTCCCCACCACCCCCACCCCCGCAGGCCTCGCGGAGCTCAGGAGGCTTGGCCAGTCAGTAGGCCCTGGACCCAGGGGCCGGAAGGGCGTGGTCAGTCACAGGGCGGGGCGGGGCGCACACTCACATCGCTCATCCTGTCCACGGTGGTGCTGACCAGGTAGAGGGTGCTGACGCTGATGTCCCGCACGCTGTCCGCCGGGGGCTCCTCCTCACCGCTGGGCTTCTGATGCTGGGGGCGGGGGCGGGGGCGGGGGCGGGGCAGGACCCAAGGTTACCGGGTCATGGGCTCTGGGCCGTGAGGTCAGACCCTGCCCAGCCACCACCAGGGGAGCCCCGCGTCCTCATGGACGGGAAATGCAGTCTGCACTAAACTCGCCCAAGAAAGCAGGCTCACGGGTAGGTCTAGTCTCCAAAGTAAAGGAAACCCTGCGCATGTCCTGTGGGCCACTGACCGCCTGAGGAGTAACCTCACCCCCGACTCTGACCCTGCTGACATGGGCAGAAATGGGGGGCCTTCCTGGAGACGTCACCACCTGAGAACACGCCCACTTCGACCAGGAACAGACTACAACCTCCCGACAGTGTGGGGCCTCCGAGAAGCCTGCATCCAAGAGGGACCGGCTTCCCAGGGCTCTGCCTGCCCGGCCACTCCCGCTCTGCAGCACCAGCGCCCAGCACCACACTCAGCAGCGGCACTGACTGCGAGGACTGTTGTCACCTCTCACGGGATGTCAAAGCCAAGCAGCCACACCAGGGAAATGTAGGCCTGGAATGGAATTCTTAAAGCTCACTCTATGCCAAAACCGGTTTGGCTCAGTGGATAGAGCGTCGGCCTGCGGACTGAAAGGTCCCAGGTTCGATTCCGGTCAAGGGCATGTACCTGGGTTTCGGGCACATCCCCAGTAGGAGATGTGCAGGAGGCAGCTGATCGATGTTTCTCTCTCATCGATGTTTCTAACTCTCTATCTCTCTCCCTTCCTCTCTGTAAAAAATCAATAAAATATATTAAAAAAAAAAAAAAGATTCTCTCAAAAAAAAAAAAAAAGCTCACTCTAAAAATGCACCAAATACACAAAACAACTTGGAAGGCCTGACCACCCATTAGGCCAAAACAAGTATCTGAACAGACTCAGAAGCGGAACCCTACCTCGCCAGACTCAATGCAGATGACGCAATAAAATTACGAATCCACAATAGCCTGGAAAGCCGTTCCTCTAGAAAATGTTAAATGTCCTCAGAGAAACTTCGGGTGATAAAGAGCCAAACAGGAATTGCTAACTACCTGACAGCGGACACCGAGACCACATCCAAGTCTATCTGAGCAGAAACATTGAGAACACAGAACAAGACACGCTTTACCTGGAGAACATACCTAGTGCCTTCCAAAGGCGAAGTTTAACATGTTCAGAGCCACGTTAATCCGCTTTGGTTTTTGTGATTTATAGAGCATGCTAGTTTAGAAATCCCTCGCTAAACCCCAGGGCGTT
>NW_005872090.1:63208-79850 GCF_000147115.1 Myotis lucifugus
AGGTGTCAGGAGCCTTTGAGGATGATTAGGTCATGAGGATGAACACTCATGAATGGGACTGGTGCCCTTATAAAGACCCAGAGAGCTCCGTTGCCGCTTTCTGCCACGTGAGGTTATAGGGAGAGGTGGCTGTCAATGAGGAAGGGGCCCTCACTGGACATTGGATTCACCAGCACCCAACTTGGACTTCCCAGCCTCCAGAACCGTGAGCAACAAAGGTCTGGGTTTATGAGCACCCAGTCTCTGGTGTGTTGTTTCAGCAGCCTGGACAGACTACGTTATTTACTCCGGCCTCGCCAGAATCCTCAAATGCAAAAGACAGGCCATGCATCTTGGGGAAGAGACTTCCTTCCCTGCCTCTTCCACATTCTCAAGCTCTGCAATGAAGGTCAGTCGCCATATGCTGTGGACTTCCCATTTGAGCAGCTGCAAGAAACGAACAGGTGGCTCAGCCTCCCCATTGAGACCAAGGCCAGCTGGCCTGTTCACCACCAAGAGTCCCAAGGCCTGTGGCTGGGGTCCAGCCTCAGCATGGCCCTCCACGTGGAGGCGAGGGGAGTGTACAAGCAAAACCCACCACTTCTCTCCAGGAGACAAATAACATTTTTCCCATTAAAAAGCTAGAAAGGTTGACAGTTTAGGGCAACAGGACAGTCAAGGAAGTGTGAGCCAAAAATTTTATAACCAACAAAACTGACCAAGTATAAAGGCCCAACGATTCTTTCTCATCATTGATGTTTCAGTCTCTCTTTCCCTCTCCCTTCTCCTCTGAAATCAATTTAAAAATATGTTTTAAAAATATAGAAGATGGGCAAAGATGATACAAACCATAGAAAGTCCCAAACAAGAATTCTGAAACAACGCAGTGGGGGTTCCTTATTCAGGAGTCAGTGTGCTGCAGGATGGGTCTGTCTGGGCTGCCACTGTCCCCTGTCCCTGCCCCTCCCCAAGCTGCCTCACATCCACGGTGCTGTTAGCACCCGGCCTGACCCTGACCCTCACGGGACGGGGTCAGCACCCTTGCTCCTTAGCAGGCCAAAGAGAAGACCCTGCCGACACAGGGCCACGTGAGGTCTCCATCACCTCTGCTCGCCTCTGCAGCCTGTTCATGTTAAAAAGCCCTCCCAGCCCACGGACTGCAGGCCTCACGTGGCCTCTGCACGCAGGCGGTAGCCGGGCAGTTCAAGCAGCATTGAGAACACAACTCGGTGCGAAATAGGCTCCAGCTCCATGCTGGGCAAATCAGCCGTCAAAGCAGGAAACCTGGAACCTCCCATCCTACTGTGAGGAAACCGTCAGACACAAGCAGACCTAGGGACATTCTACAGGACAGCTGGCCCACTTCCCCGAAGGCCCATCCAAGAGGCAGCTGACCAGCGTGCGGCCATCAGATTCTTCAGTGACAATGAGTGAGGCCAGAAGAAAGAGAAGGAGCGAGCACCACTCCTAGGGACCTGGAGGAACCAGCCATGGCCCTCCAGGCAGCTGCTGCAGACGTGGTCTGTCTCATCGTGTAACTCTAGGCCATCCATTCACAGCCTGGGGTCAGGATGCAGCATCTGGCATCTGCAGCCGGTGTCAGAGGCAAACTTTTCAAAATGTTTGCAACTTTGCAAAATCGGAAGTTGGGAACAATTCTAAAGAATTCAAAGCGAGACGCCCCTCACCAGCTTCTCGGCCCTGCCCTGTGCACTCACCGGCTGAGTTGATGATGTGCCTCAGAACCTGCAGGGTGCCCACACGGGTCCTCTCATTGCTGGTGTCCAGCTTGGGCAGCAGGAAGGCCAGCAGGCGTTCGGGCGAGCAGCATGCTGCAGGGGAGCGCACAGACAGTAAGGATTTGCCCCTGCTCCTTGCTGCCTACACCTCCAAACCTGCCAGCAGGGGGCACACTTGGGACTGAGGCCCTTGCAGCCCCACCCAGGCCCAGGCAGAGGTGGATGCATGCTGAGGCTGCCGCCAGGCCCAGGCCCGGACCAGGCAGCCACTCACCCAGCACTGTGAAGCAGCGCAGCACCTCCTTCTGGTTGCTCGTCACCAGGGGACTGGAAGTCTCCACAGGCACACAGATCTGCGGCCAGGGACAGGGGTGACGATGGCACTGCCGCCCCGCGCCTGGCTGGGCGGAAGGGCAGGCCACGTGCTCCTGACAAAGCACCCAGCTCACACACTGCTGAGGGCCCCGGGCGTCTACCCAAATCAGCCACAGCCAGGCGCAGGTCATGGGCTGGCCGCACCTGCGGGGTGGGGTGGGGTGGGGTGGTGGGACAGGGAGGCTGACGGGATTCCGAGCACGCAGCTGGGCTGTCTCGAGGGGAAGGAGTTTGCCGGCCTCAGTAGAGCCCAGCTTGTGAGCCAGAGAGGTGATTGACATTCAGGGAAGCCCTGACCCATAGGCCTGCCCGTCTGTGCTCAGCCAGTTCTCGGCGCTGGAGAAGCAGGTGCTGCACTAGAGTTCCCGTTGTAGAGCCCTGACCTGGTCCCAAAGGCCCTCCTCCTGCCCGCTCTGCCGTGACGCGCTCACTCTGGAAGAGGAGAGCCAGGTCCTGAGGACTCTCACGCAGTCCTAAGCAGAGCCGTGCGGCCAGGAACCACGCCTCTGCCTGCAGCCACGAGAGGAGCCGTGGGAGCAGAGTCTGCAGCCCAGCAGGGAGGGCAACCACCCAGGACCCCGTCAGAGCCTCTGGCAGCTGCTCTGGGGTGTCTGGCCACGTGACTGTGAGATACATAGTTTCTGTTTAAGGTGCTACGTTTTACAGTCACCAGTTACAGTAGCAACTAATGCAAATTGGTGGTCACGTGGAAGAAAGGCAAACCTGGATTCTCACTCGCTTTTCCCTAAAAGAAATTCCGGCGGATTCAACAATACAAGTACAAGGAAACGGGAGAATCTGACAAGCAAGTGTGGGATCAAGGGGCTGAGTATAAGGAAACCTGAGTGTAAAACAGAATACAGATTAAGGATGACGTGAAAATTATGTTGCAAACAAATATCATAAACAGCCCCAAAATAAAGGACTTCTTTTTTTCTTTTGTCCTTTCCACGGATCACTGCTGGTGAGAGGAATGCTGTTGATGTGTCTGGTTAGTTCTAAGGGGGTGCACTGACTCAGTGCCCACGTGAATGGTTTCTGGATAACAGCCATCCACACAGGAACCACTGAGTGCTCACAAGTGACAGGAGCTGCTCTAGGGGTGGACACAGCTGTGAGCAACAGACAGAACCCAGCCTCACACAGGGGTCCCTCTGGCAGGAGGGCCAGCGAGCAGTCACTGATATAGTTGACCCCTGAACTCTCGGCGTCAGGGGCGCTGACCCCCGAGCAGTCAAAAATCCACACATAACTTCAACTACCCAAAAACTTACTAATAGCCCATTGCGACCGGAAGCCTTACCAATACCATAAACAGGGATGAACACACACTTTGTAAGTTACCTGACTGGAGGCCAAAAACTTTTAAAGATGTGATTTAAAAAGTATAGGAGAACTGGGCTGGTGTGGGTCAGTGGTTGAGCATGAACCAGGAGATCACGGTTCGATTCCCAGTCAGGGCACAGGCCCGAGTTGCAGACTCAATCCCCAGTGGGGGGCAAGTAGGAGGCAGCCGATCAATGATTCTCTCCCTCTTCCTTCCTCTGAAATCTACAAAAAATATTTTTAAAAAATAAATAAAAAATACAATAAAAATAAAAGTAAAAGGAGGTCAGAACCAAGGGGAAACACAAAGCGGGGACCAGGACTCGGGAGAAATGATAAGGACAGTCCCTCCTCTCACCGAGCCACACGTCCCATTTGTCTCCCTCCTCCTAGAACTGGGATGAGTGGGGTCTTTATGCCCTTGACCCTGATGGGAATGTGCCTGTCTCCCACTCAGTAGGACGCACGCGGAGGGTGTGGGTAAACAAACTTTATCAAGTTAAAGGAAGTCCTCTCGGATCCCAGCAGCTGACAGTTCTAAGGATAACTGAGTGCTGACCTTTCTCGGCATCGACTGAGGTCAGAGGCTATTTCCCCTAATCCATGTCCATGTGACACAGGAGCCCCTGCCAAGTTCCCATGACCTCCACACCTCTCCCTGGACCAGGCCCTCCCAGGGCCCCCCCGAGTGCTCCCTGCAACTCACCCCGTGCCAGTGTGCCCTCCACAGGCACACCCCCAGCACCACTCCTGCAGCCTACCTGAGCGTGCAGAGCGGCCAGGAGCGAATCCAGCTGGACCTCCAGTGTGCGGCTGCCCACGCTCACTGCCGCCTCGAGGATCTGGCCCAGGCTCTGCTGGGCAGAGGGGCCGTCAGTCCCGCCTGAAGCCCCCAGCCCTGCCCCCACCTCTACAAGTCAGAGGGAGGGGAGGGATCAGGAAAGGGGACACGGGGAGAGGCCGTGGTGCAGGTTCCCGGCTGCTGTCCAGTGCAGGTGGGAGAAACGTGGCTGGTCCCCACGACCACGGAACCTGAGTGGCTCAGGGCACTCCTGCTCCCAGGAGGGGATGTTCTTTACCAGACCCTGGCTGAGCTCTCACCTTGGACACGTGGGAGGTCTCGGCGTGCTTCTTGTAGAGGGCAAGGACTCCGGGCAGGAGCTTGGGGAGCTGCTCCTCCAGCTTCTCACTGGGCAGCAAGTGGCTCATGGGTCCCAGGGCCTCCACCACAGCGAGCCGGAGCTGAAGGGGAAGCAGGACAAACCATGCGGCAACGCTCACAGCCCACCGGGGACAGAGTGGCAAAGAGCTCATCCACCAAGAACCCAGGGCTGATGGGAGGAAACCACATGACAGGGTCCGAATGGGGCTAGGCCACGTACTGTCGCCACTCCTCGCCTTCCCCCAAGTCATCATGGGTGAGGACGGGAGGTGGTGTCCATGGCAACTGGGGCTCAGAAATCAGTGCACTCTGAGAGGACCTGCAGGTGAGACTGCACAGGGCACGTCTCCTCCCTGATGAGATCCCCACCTCCTGACTGAAGGGCACTGGATGGGGACAGGTGTACACAGATAGCCCCATCCCTCCCCACAGAAGAGCAGAGGAGCCCAGGCAGTGGGAGGGGCCTGGGTGGGCAGGCTTGGGGGGGAGGGGCTGGCCAGCAAGGTGAGGCATACTTTGGCTTCGCGGCTCTGCAGCCAGTGGTGAAAGAGGGTGTCATAGGCACTGCTGATGTCGGAGGCAAAGGTGTCCTTCCTGACTGTGGGGTCTGGGGCTTGGTCCAGGTTGGCCAAGTACTCAAGGGTGCTCTCGCTGAAGCGCTGCAGGGCTGCGGCAACCGGGTGGTGAGTGGCGAGTGGACACGGGCTTCACACCTAGTGTGCGTGCTGTCCCTTCCAAACCGATGACCACCCCAGAGCACCATCCAGGCTGGGATTCCTGGACTACACTGGGCAAGCACTGTCCCCCCAAGTTCATGTCCAAGCCCTCAGGATAGGGCCTTTTTTGGAAATACGGTCTTTGCAGATATAATGAGTTAAAACGTGGTCACAGTGGGGTGGATCCTAATACAATAGGACTGTGTCCTCATAAGACGAGAACACAGACACAGGGAGACCAGTCACCCTTCCTCTCACTGTCCTGCCCTCCTCCTGAAGCCTGAAGGACCCATGGCCCCCACAAAGGTGTCCTGAAGACAAAAGGTCAAGGAAAGGTCAGGCAGCACCCAGCCCCCACCCTTTAAAGACCCCAGCTGTGCTGGAGGCCCCGACTTACCACAGCAGAACACCACCCTCATGGAATCGTGCTTGGCCATGCCCAGCATGGGCAGCATGGTGCTCAGAACAGACGTCAGGAAGGGCACCATGCCGAACACTGCAACAGACGGGCGTCACAGCAGCCCTGCACCACCCCTGCCTGTCTCTCCCACACCCTGTGCCCACCACACGCTGTAGGGCCTTGAGCTCTTTCCGCTCAGCCCAGGGCAGGTGGCAAGGCTGCTGAGACAGGAGGAACCGAGGTGCCAGCAGGGCTCAGAGGAACTCACGGCTCGCTCGAGAACGCAGGTGAAGGGGTGGAGGCCAAGTCGACACCTACCATTGAAGACCGAGAGGTTGGCTAACGTCTGCACCACGAAGCAGTGCGGCAGGACCCCAGGCTGGAACTTGCCCAGCATCTCCTCCATCACCATGCCAACAAAGCGCTTGCCCACCGCCACGAGGACGCTGCTGGCAGCCTGCTGCCAGTCAGAAACCAGGTCCTGCAACCCCAGAGAAAACGTGACCTGTCATCCCAGCCAGGAAAAGGGTGCGGGCCCTCACCCTGCAGTTGCCCGAGAGGCAAAATGTACAGCCTGCCCTCAGTCGCGCTGTCTTCAGGCTCCCCAGTGAGCGCTTGCCAGAGACTCAAGCCCAGCGCCCACTCCAGGCGCCACTGCAGAAGGAGCACAGCCCTGGGAGAAGGGACCCATGCTGAGCCTGGCTCCGTCCCCCAACATCGGGATGCGGGCACTGGGCCCCTCCATTCACCCGAGAGCTTAGGAATTTTCTTCTGCTTCGGTTTCCACCTCTGAAATGACAGGGTGGCCCTCCCCACCCAGGAGGGCGGTCAGTGTGCAGAACCGAGGGGCCAACCCCGAGGCAGCCAGACCCAAACCCACATGCTAGCAAGTTGGGCGAGAAAGAAGCCCCTGAGCCATGGCCACATCCAGCAGGGGCAGCGCATGGCCTCTGAGGGGGCTTGGCCAGCAGCACATACCTTCACCTTGGTCATCTCGCTGGAGGCCAGGAGGATGATGGCCCTGGTCATGTCCTTGTCCAGCTCACTGATGTGATTGCTCACGATCGTCTCCATGGCCCTCAGGATCATCGTCCGGTAAGGATGCGCCAGCTGAGGAGAGAAACCATTGAGGAAGGGCCCGGAAGGTGAGCTGAAGGCCCAGGCACCCGGCCAGGGCCTCCAGCGCTCTCCATGGGGGTTGCTCAAAACATCCCCCCTCTCTGCCCCACACGGAGCATTCCTCCTGGCCCTCAGGACCCACTTCACGCCTTGCACATAACAGAGGCCCTTGGTCTCCAGAAGGGCCCAGGTGACCGTGCAGCCCAACGAAGAGCAGATGGCGAGCAGCGGATCCTGCCATCCCGTGTGGTGCTCTGAGCCCAGGGTGCGAGTCCTCCCTCTGTCCAGTGCCCCCAGGATCTATACACTCTCCGCCGAGTAGGCACGAGTACCCATTGGCTATCAGATCGAATGCTATGGTGTTGCAGTGCTTGGGTTCAAGTCACCCTTATTATACTTAGTTAGGAATGGCCACAGAGCGCAAAACTAGTGATGCTGACGCCAGGTATGCCAAAGAGAGGCCGTGTTTCCACTAAGTGCAAGGTGAGTAGGTACAGGAAAAACAGTATGTACAGAGCTCAATACCATCTCGGAGTCAGGCGTCCACTGAGGGTCTTGGAACGTCTCCACTGTGGATAAGGGGAACCACCGTACAGCCAACAGGCAGCCCGAGCCTGTCCTGCCTCTGACAAGTCAGCCAAGTCTGTAGGAGGCCCTGCCCTCCTCCGCAGCCCCCTCTGGAGGGTGTGCCCACCTCCCACCCCTGTCCACGTGCTCCTGTGATTGTAGCTGATGAATGGCTTTCTCTCCCTTGGTTGGGACAGCACAGACCCTGGCAGAGAGAGCCATCCAGTCTCCAGCCAGTGAGTGAAAGGGGATGGCCACACTAGGCCTTGGCTCGCCAGCGACAGGAGCTGCAGCTGAACACCCAGTCTCGGGATGGTACCAACCCTCAGTCCCCGCCTCTGCCCCCCCAGAGCCTAGCCTGGAGAGAGCTTGGACTTCGCCTTCCTGCCCAGTGACTTATGTGCCCAGCCCCTCCCTTCAGACCCCAAGGCCCCTCTCCTCCCTGCCCATAGCCCCGCCCTCAAAGCAAACCGACCCCCGCAGCCCCGCCCCCACAGTGCAGGCCCCACCCCCAGAGCAAGCTGACCCCACACGTCCCACCCACCCCCCCAATCTCAATACACCGTCCACACACCACAGGCCCCGCCCCAAGAACGGCAAGGCGTGCCCCGGTCCCACACCTTTTCGTGCTGCCGCAGGTGCTCCTCACAGGCGCTGAGCGTCTCCTCTGGCTGCGACTCCCCAAGGGCACACAGGGCGCTGCATACCTGCTCCTGCACCAGGGGGTCCTTGTCGGTGACGGAGTCCAGCAGGATGGTGGACAGCTCTGTGGCGACAAAGCCCACGCGCGTGCTCAGGCCGGTGGGAGGACTCAGACCTGGTGCTGGCGCGGGTGGGGCGCCTCCAGGGCCCGCCCACCGCGGCACTCACTCTTCACGTAGGGCTCGCTCATCGCGGGGGTCTCGGAGGTCTCGGCTTCCTCTCGCCCGGCGCGAACATGGACAGCGCCTTCTCAAACCTGGCGTAACCAGGGCACAATACTGAATTCACAGCCTCCTGGATCGCATCGCGGCAGTCACTATGTCTGCGAAAAGAGCACAACTTAAACGCGGGGTTCTGCGGGGCGGTCTCTGCTGCGCTTGGGCTGCTCGCGGGGAGGAAGAGCGCCCTCCCCTCCGCAGGTCCCGCAGGTCCCGCAGGTCGCACTCTCCTGTCCCGCACCCGGGGTCCTGCAGCAGCTGTCGGCCCCCAAGGCCCATCCCTGGGCAGGCGAGGTCACTGGCTTCACCCAAGGCACCTGCCTTCACTCTGAAGGGAGGTCAGGACGCACTAAGGCCGGGGGTCCTGGGGGTTGTGTGGCAGGGAAACCTGAGGGCCAAGAACAGGGCCCTGAGCCGCTCAGAGCCAGGGTCCCCCAGGTGGAGATTAAACAAGCCCCTGGGGGCTGAGAGGGCTGGACAAGCAGCACCTGAAACCACAGCCCGGGGGTTGAGAGGGGCAACTTTCAAACATCAGGTGCCTCCAAGCACCAAACCACCACCTCCATTAGCCATGCAGGGCCTCTGACCGCCACTGCCTGGCACCCTCAGGCCTCCGTCATACTCTCCCAGGAGCTGTCAGGTCCGCGGGCCCAGGCCTTTGGTGCGGAGCCACCTGCTTCCTAACACACATGTCCTCTGCTCGCTGGTGAGCCCACTGCCCTTCATTCCCTTCGCAAGGACTGCGGCGCCACCACTGTGTGCCTATGCACAGGCGGGAAGACGCTGTGTGGCCGTGCACAGGCGGGAAGACGCCGTGTGGCCGTGCACAGGCGGGAAGACGCTGTGTGGCCGTGCACAGGCGGGAAGACGCCGTGTGGCCGTGCACAGGCGGGAAGACGCTGTGTGGCCGTGCACAGGCGGGAAGACTCTGTGTGCCTGTGCACAGGAGGGAAGACGCTGTGTGGCCGTGCACAGGCGGGAAGACGCCGTGTGGCCGTGCACAGGCGGGAAGACGCTGTGTGGCCGTGCACAGGCGGGAAGACTCTGTGTGCCTGTGCACAGGAGGGAAGACGCTGTGTGGCTGTGCACAGGAGGGAAGACGCCGTGTGGCCGTGCACAGGCGGGAAGACGCTGTGTGGCCGTGCACAGGCGGGAAGACGCCGTGTGGCCGTGCACAGGCGGGAAGACGCTGTGTGGCCGTGCACAGGCGGGAAGACTCTGTGTGCCTGTGCACAGGAGGGAAGACGCTGTGTGCCTGTGCACAGGAGGGAAGACGCTGTGTGGCTGTGCACAGGCGGGAAGACGCCGTGTGGCCGTGCACAGGCGGGAAGACGCCGTGTGGCCGTGCACAGGCGGGAAGACGCCGTGTGGCCGTGCACAGGCGGGAAGACGCTGTGTGGCCGTGCACAGGCGGGAAGACGCCGTGTGGCCGTGCACAGGAGGGAAGTCACTGTGTGGCTGTGCACAGGCGGGAAGACGCTGTGTGGCTGTGCACAGGAGGGAAGACGCCGTGTGGCTGTGCACAGGAGGGAAGACGCCGTGTGCCTGTGCACAGGAGGGAAGACGCCGTGTGGCCGTGCACAGGCGGGAAGACGCCGTGTGGCCGTGCACAGGCGGGAAGACGCCGTGTGGCCGTGCACAGGCGGGAAGACGCCGTGTGGCCGTGCACAGGCGGGAAGACGCTGTGTGGCCGTGCACAGGCGGGAAGACGCTGTGTGGCCGTGCACAGGCGGGAAGACGCTGTGTGCCTGTACACAGGCGGGAAGACGCAGCGTGGAGACCCACATGACAGGGGAGCTGGGGAATCAAATACGGGAGAATCCAGTTCAAGATGGCAGACGGGTCCTGCACATTCACCCGTCACCACGCCTCAGGGAAGTGACAGGAGAGGGGTGTGTTTTAAGAGAGTAAACTCACAAGAGCACTAGAAAACCAGAAAGATGAAATTAGCAGACCAGAAACTTCCAGGGATCCCAGGCGGACAGGAAGCAGATGGAGAAGACTGGTTTGAAGAGGATGGATCCACAGGGCGTTTCTGCTTTCTTCCTGGAAAGCAGCTGAACATCACAAGGAAAACAAGAAATAAAAATATGTATTCCCTTTGGGCAGAGCAAGGAGAAGGCACAACCTCAAACCCCACAAGGCTGAGGGCGGAAAAGCACCGTGGCTGTCAGGTGGTCGTGAGGCTCCTGAAAGGGCCCACAGAACCCACTTCAAAAGGCGGGCACCCCTCACATGGAACCTAATCCTGCGTTCCCAGACCTGGTCTAGTCCAGGAGGTGGGCAGCCCGTGCCTGGGCAGAGGCTTTGCCCCGTGAAAAGCCACAGCTGCCTGTCTCCAGTGCCTTCGACAAAACAAGGGCTAAACCAGCTCCAACTCACCCAGCTGGGAAGGCCTCTGATAGGCGTGCGAAGGGCCATGCTCAGCCAACCCAAACAGGAGCAAACGAAAATAAGTCAGCATAAGAGACGTCAGCTCCCAGCCCCATGGGAGTAATGGACCCAGTTCCTCCCAGCCAAACAACTGGAAAACTGGACAAAACAAATGGTGGTGGACATCAGGAGTGAAGGGCGAGGGACCGGAGGTCACCCCAGCTCACCGCCGGGAGGGCCCGCTCAGGCTTAGCTGCCATCCCCCTGGGGCTGAGGAGGTGGCCTGGGCAGTCTCCGGAGGCCTAGGTCCTGCTGGCCTTTGCAGCTCTAGGACCAGAGAGAATTCCAGAGACCTGCACAGGGTCCCTGGTCACTCGGCTGTTATACTGGGCAGTGCGGACAGCAGAATCGTGTTCCCAAGATGCCTAGTCCGTCCTCTCCAGAACCTGTGACTATGGTAGGTTTGGGGGCAAACGGGATCTAGCAGATGGAATGAAGGGTACAGACTGGGGTGGGGTTCCCCTGGACTATGTGGGTGAGTCCTTAGAAGCAGACAACCTATCCCAGCGGGGGAAGGAGAGGCCGGAGGAGGAGGCAGTCAAAGCCCTTCCAGGACTCAACCTTCCACGCCCGGCTTTGGGGATGGAAGGAGGAGGCTCCGAGCCAAGGCACGTGGGTGGCTCCAGGAGCTGGAAACATCCCTCAGCTTATAGCCAGCCAGCAAACAGGGACTTCGGTCCTACACACACGAAGAACAAAATTCTACCAACAACCCAAAACAGTAGGAAAAGGATCCTCCCCGGAGCCCCCAGAAAGGAACTTAGCCTGGTGAGATCCCTGGCAGACTACTGACCTCAAGGGCTTTAAGATAGTGTCTACCCAGCCAGTGTGGCTCAGTGGTTGGGCATCAACCTATGAATAGGAGCTCACGGTTGGATTCCCAGTCAGGACACATGCCCAGGTGGCAGACTGGATCCCCAGTGTGGGGGATACATGAGGCAGCAATCAATGATTCTCTCTCCCTCTCCCTTCCCCTCTGAAATCAATTTTAAAATTTTGTAAAAAAAGAAAAGATAATAAGTGTCTGCTGTTTAGACAGTGATGTTTGTGGTTACTTGTTATAGCAGCCTTAGAAAACGAATACACCACCATGTTTGAGAAGAAACCCCCAGGCCAGGAGAGCCACCCAAACAGGTGAGCAGAAACAATCCCTTGAGCTCCTGGCAGCCAGAGGGGAAAACACCAGGACTCCCAGGGCAGCAGGAAGACCACACACAAGAAATGTGCTTGCCCTAACCGGTCTGGCTCAGTGGATAGAGCGTCGGCCTGCGGACTCAAGGGTCCCGGGTTCGATTCCGGTCAAGGGCATGTACCTTGGCTGCAGGCACATCCCCAGTAGGGGGCATGCAGGAGGCAGCTGATTGATGTTTCTCGCTCATCGAAGTTTCTAACTCTCTATCCCTCTCCCTTCCTCTCTGTAAAAAATCAATAAAATATATTAAAAAAAAAAAAAAAAAGAAATGTGCCTCTCCCTGGCCAGTGTAGCTCAGTTGGTTTGGCATCATCTTGTGCACCGAAAGGTTGCTGGTTTGATTCCAGGTCAGGGCACATGCCGGGTTGTGGGCTCGATCTCCAGTAGGGGGCATGCAGGAGGCAGCTGATGGATGTTTCTCACATTGATGTTTCTCTCTTTCTCTCTCCCTTCCTCTCTCTCTAAAAATCAATAAACTATTCTTTATTTTATTTTATTTTTTTTAATATATTTTATTGATTTTTTGCAGAGAGGAAGGGAGAGAGATAGAGAGTTAGAAACATCGATCAGCTGCCTCCTGCACATCTCCTACTGGGGATGTGCCCACAACCCAGGTACATGCCCTTGACCGGAATCGAACCTGGGACCCTCCAGTCCGCAGGCCAACGCTCTATCCACTGAGCCAAACCGGTTTCGGCAATAAACTATTCTTTTAAAAATTAAATTAAAATAAAATAAAAAGGATTTGCCTGGGGTGTTTCGTCTTGAAGAGTGTCTGCTGGTTTCTGTTCTAAAAGGGCTGCACTTAATACCAGTCTCTGCAGGTACCACTCATGATCTCTGCCACTCAAACTGATCATCACTGGGCCTGGTTGCGAAGAATAATGCAGAAAGGATATTCAAGTAGAACCTGAAGACGTTTCGTGATTATTTCTGGTATTACGTGTTTCATCGTTCATAAGCTGATGGCCATTTATGAAAGATACTGGGAGTCAGAGGAAATCACCATGATTCAACCCAAATTATTGGGGTGTTTCATTAACATGGATCAAATTGTTGCCTCAGTAAGGAAGGAACTGAAACTCAGGGTGGTCTTAACCCTGGACACCCTTGGGCCTTTTTAAAGTCTCTTGAGCATTTTTTAAGTAGAAATAAATTCTAGCTTTACAAAAAAAAAAAACATTTGCCTCAGTAAAGAATAAAATGAGTCCCACACTAAACACCATGGTCTCAGCTAACAAAGCGAGAGGCAGGCCTAGAAGGTCAAACCACTCCCAGGCGACTTAGCCACATCCCAGCACCAAGCTCAGGAACGACAGGAACACGAAACTACCCAACAGGGTAAAAGAGCAACGTCTGACATTCAGTAAAAATTACCAGGCATTCAAAGAAGCAAATATACATACAACCCATAACGAGGGCGAACCAATCAATGCAAACTGACTGGAAATGATGCAGAGGAAAAGTTAATAGACAAGAACACGTAGATAGTTATTATAACTGCATCTCACATATTCAAGAAACCATGGGCAGCCTGGCCAGGCAGCACCTCAGTTGCTTAGAGCATCCTCCCAATATTCCAAGATTGAGGGTTCAATCCCTGGTCAGGGCACGTACAAGAATCAACCAATGAACACATAAATAAGTGGAACAACAAATCTCTCCCTTTCTCTCTCTCTCCCTGCCTCTCTCTCTCAAAAAGAAATCAATAAAATAAAAAATTTTTAAAGGAGTTAAAAAAAAAAAAAAAAGAAGCCGTAGCTGGTTTGGCTCAGTGGATAGAGCGTCAGCCTGCGGACTGAAGGGTCCCAGGTTCGATTCCGGTCAAGGGCATGTACCTTGGTTGCGGGCACGTCCCCAGTGGGGGGTGTGCAGGAGGCAGCTGATCGATGTTTCTCTCTCATCGATGTTTCTAACTCTCTATCCCTCTCCCTTCCTCTCTGTAAAAAATCAATAAAATATATTTTTTAAAAAAAGAAAAAAGAAGCCATAGTCAAAACTTGAATATGTTAACATGAAGTTAAAGTGGAAGGATGGAAAAGAAAAATGAAGCTGATACTAGTTATAAGAAAACTGGAGTGTCTACATTAATATCAGGCAAAATAGATTTCAGAGACATACAATCCTAAACATTTATGCAGCTAATCATAGAGCTTCAAGATACACAAAGCCAAAACTGATAAAAATGCAAGGAGAAATACACAAATCCAAATTATAGTAGAGATTCCAACACTCCTCTCTTGATAAGGAAGAGATAATGCCAACTCTACACAAATTCTTCCAGGAAAACAAAAAATAAGGGAATACTTCCCAACTGACAGAGGCCAGCATTAGTCTGATAACAAAACCAGACAAAAATAATAAAGAAAACATAATAAAACTATAGACCAATATCCTTCATAGATACAAATGCAAAACTTCTGAACAATATTTTATCAAATCATATCCAACATGTAAAAAAGGATAATATGTCATGACTAAATGGGGTTTATCCTATGAATACAAGGTTAGCTCAGTATTTTTATGTGCAGCCAATGTAATTCACAGTAACAGACCAAAAAAGAAAAACTAAATACAGACAGTCCCTGACTTCCGATGCTTCAACTTACAATCGTTCGATTTCCCGAGGGTCAAAAGCAGTCGTGTTCCGTGGACACTGTCCGGAGCCTTTAACTCTGATGTGCTTTCTCGGGCTAGTGATACCCAGCACTGGGCAGGGGCAGAGAGCACGGCTCCGGGCAGCCACGGGCACAGGGTAAACAACCAACACTCTACAGTGCCGCCTTCAATGCCTTTTTAAATACAGGTTTTTATTGATTTTGGAGAGAGGCCCGGTGGTCTTCAGGATGGCACTGGACACTCGGGGGATGACAGCACCACGGCCCTGTCCTCCACGGACAGACCTGTGAGCGCGCTGATGGCCAGCGAGGCCCACACGCCAAGGGGAAGCGGGTGCACAAACAGGCAGGGGCTGGAAGGCCCCTGTGTCCTGCCAGGAGGTGCTGACGCTGACGGCACCGTCACCTGCCATCTGCATGGCTAAGCGGGTCGGGGACACACGGTCAGTTAGCAGCTCGTTAGTGGTGGGGCAGGACTCAACCAGGACTGGCTCCCACCGCTCCACCCCAGGGCCAGGTCATGGGGGCAGGCCTTCCCTCCCTGCAACAGACACAGGAGTAAAGAACCAGCTTCCTGGCGCTCAGGCATCCAAAGGCCTTCAGCCGACGCCCCAGGCACCTCCGCACATTCCCACAGCCCCCGGTGCGGTGCGCACAGGCCGGGCCCATGCACTGGGGCTGCGGCCACAGCCCAGAGGCAGCCGGGAGTCTGTCTGGAGGGCTGGTGCGCTGGGAGCCTGGGAAGTCAGGACCCAGTTCTGGGTCAAGAGGATGCCCCCCCCCCCCGCCCCACCCCCACTGGCGGAGCCAGAGCAGTCAACTCCCAGAATCGCCAAGAACCTGGGCTGTCGGCTCAGGGCTCACAGCCCCGCCCCCTCAGCCCCCACAGCCAGTCCTGCAGCTCCATGAAGAAGCGCATTTCCCACTCGTCCAGCAGCCACAATTCCCTGAGCACAGAAGCCACAGGGCGCCCCCGGAGCCCCGACCTGGAGGGGGTCCCACCTGGAGGGGGTCCCGACCTGGAGGGGGTCCCCACCTGGAGGGGGTCCCCACCTGGAGGGGGTCCCGACCTGGATGAGGTCCCGACCTGGAGGGGGTCCCCACCTGGAGGGGGTCCCGAGAAGCTGGTGCAGGGGCCGGTGCGCACCCACAGGCAGCAGCCCCACCGCTCACCTGGGCCTCGGGGCCCCCCTCCGACACTGACACCCCAGGCGCCGGCACACAAGACGCCGTCCCAGAGCGGGGCCATCAGAGACGGGCTGGGCCACTGCCGTCCACTCGCGGACACACGCATGGGCACCCCCACTGGACCCCACGGGACCCCACGGGGACCCCCGAGGACACGCCGGGCGGCTCCGCTCGGGTCACTCCGCTGACCCCCGGGAGGAGAGCACCTGCCTGCTCCCTGGAGGCCGAGCCGGGGCCGGGGCAGAGCGGGGACAGCACGGCCGGCGGGACTGCGGGTGCCCGGCCGCCCCCCTGCCTCCCTCCTGCGGCCGCCTCCTCCCCCGGCGCCCGACCGGCACCCCAGCGCCCTCTGCCCCCCCCGCCCCCCCTCCCCGCCGGCGAAGGGGAACCTCGGCGAGGCTGCAGGACCCAGAACCCCAGTCCGGGCTCCCGCCCCGCGCGGCCGGCACTTGACCCCGCAGCCCTCGGGAACCGGGCAAGCAACCTGCCTGCCGGGCCTCGCTCCCCTCTGCGTCGCAGGGAGAAGGGAAGAGGGACACCCGGGGCCCCCGAAGCTCGGGGGCTCAGCTTTCACACTCAGGTCCCCGAAGTCCCCTTCGGGGCAGCAGGGACCGTGGACGCCCAGGGCCCCGGGGCAGGCCGACAAGGCGCTGGAGAGCACCCGGTGTGAGGAAGCGGGGCGGCGGCAAGCGCCCCGAGCCTCTCTTTCCGGGTGAGACGGGGCCACCAGGCCCCGCGGGACCTGGCGCACCTGAGCCCGGAGGGAGGCGGGCTCGGTCCCGCACACCCGGGACCTCCCCGCGCTCCCCGGTGACCTTGGGGAGGCGCCCCCCTGACCCGGCCTCCAGCGCGACCCGGACGAGGCGGCACCCCCAGCTCCCGGGCCCGGGCTTCCCCGAGGGGGGCCT
>NW_005872090.1:79950-86687 GCF_000147115.1 Myotis lucifugus
CCCGGGTGCAGCCCTCCCGCCTTGCCGCGCGCGAGTGGGCGGGGCTTCATGTTGATCCCGCCTCTCGGCCGCTCTCCGCCAATCGAGGCCCGGCGCGCGGCGGCCCGCGCCCGCCCCCATGCGATCTCTGCGCCCATTGGTGGGAGGCGCGTCCCTCTCGCTCTCTGCACCCCGCCCACCGAGCCCCAACCAGCAGCAGTGCGCAAACTCCGCCCCGCGCGCGGCCCCGGCGGGCCGGGGGGCCTGGGCTCCTGACTGTTGGGCTCCATCGCGCGGGCACTGCGCAGGCGCGGGTTTCCTCCGTGCGGGACGCCGTCTCCTTGCTCACTCTCCTCCGTGTACCCCTCGGACGCTTACACCCCCACGACCCCCACTCACAAGACACCGTCCCGCACAGCAGGGATCCCATCAGAGACGCGGGCTCGGCGTGTGATTGCGCCCAAAGCCGGTCCACTCGTACACACATACCTGACCGGGTACACATGCCAGGTGGCCCGACCTGGGTGCACACGGCGCATGCTCTGTAGCTCACATGAGCACACACACTGTGCACCAGCAAGCCACCGCGCACCGGAGCTCCCGAGGCCGCCGAGCTCTCCTCCAGCAGGTACTAGGTGCACCGGTTAACAGTGCGGATCGACCATCAACCGGTTAACAGTGCGGATCAACCATCAACCGGTTAACAGTGTGCATCAACCATCAACCGGTTAACAGTGCGGATCGACCATCAACCCTTTAACAGTGCGGATCAACCATCAACCCTTTAACAGTGAGGATCAACCATCAACCAGTTAACAGTGTGCATCAACCATCAACCGGTTAACAGTGCGGATCGACCATCAACCGGTTAACAGTGAGGATCAACCATCAACCGACCATCAACCGGTTAACAGTGTGCATCAACCATCAACCGGTTAACAGTGCGGATCGACCATCAACCGGTTAATAGTGCGGATCAACCATCAACCGGTTAACAGTGCGGATCAACCATCAACCCTTTAACAGTGCGGATCAACCATCAACCAGTTAACAGTGCAGATCAACCATCAACCGGTTAATAGTGCAGATCGACCATCAACCGACCATCAACTGGTTAACAGTGCAGATCGACCATCAACCGGTTAACAGTGCGGATCAACCATCAACCGGTTTATAGTGCAGTTTAATCATCAACCGGTTAAAAATGCAGATTTTGTAAACAAAGAAAACACAATAATTTCAAGAGAAACATCAAAAGCGCTTTGTTCAAAGTAATGTCCATCGCTAGCTACACATCCCCCCATCTTTCAGGTAATTTGTGGAGACCGTCCCAATAGAACTTTTCTTGTTTTGAGGCAGACCATTCAGAGACCCAATTTTCCACTTCTTCGTACGTTTTGAAGTGTTGCTCAGAAAGTGCGTGTGCCATCGATCGGAACAAGTGATCATCTGAAGGAGCAAGGTCTGGTGAATACGGCGGGTGGATTAATACTTCCCAGGCAAGATCTTTTAACGTGTCTGTAACTGGTTTTGAAGTGTGTGATGGTGCGTCATCATGAAGCAAAATTACTTTGCCGTGTCTTCTGGCCCATTTTTGTTTTACGATCAAAGCGTGGCTCAAATTGATTATTTGTTGTCGTTAGTGATCAGTATGAACGATTTCACCTGGTTTTAGAAGCTCATAATACACCACACCTTCCCGATCCCACCAAATGCAGAGCATTGTCTTCCTTCAGAAGCGATTTGGCCTTGCAGTCGATGTTGATGGTTGACCTGGATCAATCCATGATTTTGTGCGTTTGGGATTCTCAAAATAAATCCACTTTTCATCACCAGTCACAATCGATGCAAAAAAGACTTTCTTTCGTGCGGTTGAAGCAACATTTTACTGATGACTTTTCAGTTTTCCATTTGTCTTTCCTTCAGTTGATGTGGCACCCATTTTCCTTCCTCTAAAATCATTCCCATTGCTTGTAAACAATCGGAAATTGTTTGCTGAGCAACGTTTGATCTTTCTGCAAGTTGTTTTTGAGTTTGACACGCATCTTCATCCAATAATGCTTGTCATTGTTGGTCTTCAAACTTTTTCGGTTGACCTGGACGTTCTTTGTCTTTCACATCGAAATCATCACTTTTAAAGCATTTAAACCAGCATTCACGAGTATCTTGAGATGGAGCAGGTTCACCATAAGCTTCCTGAAGTATACGATCACTTTCAGCAGCACTTTTCTTCAAAATAAAGTAATGAATTAAAACTTCCTGCAAATGCTCTTTTTTTGGCACGAAATTCGACATTTTTAAGCGTAAAAATATCTATGATGTTAACACCTTCAGAAAATTTGGCATATGAAGTTTTGAAGCTTGTTGTCAATACAACAAAATAGCATACATATCAAATCGCATATGTATCAACATACGTGTAACTCCATCTATTGAAAAAAATCCATAATATTAATTCGACCAACCACACACACATACACACGCATGCACACGCACGCACACACACGCACACGCACGCACACAGGAGGCCAGCAGACCCCGGAAATGAAGACGAGCAGTTCTCTTCCTTCGGGGCCTTGGGTCTGGAGAGGCAGACAATACACAAGTAAAGATCCATAAGACGCACAATGTGCTGTAAGGGGCGCGGCTCTGGCCTGGGAGAGGGGCCGCGTTCTGGGCAGAGACACTGGCACCTGCAAAGACCCTGAGGCTGAAATCGCTTGGATGTGTTCACAGACCAAAATAAAGGAGGAAGTGACCTTCCAGAAGCTCAGGAAGTGAGCAGTGCGTTTGGAGAAGGAAGTGGTCAGCGGCAGGACATCCAGGGTGCAACAAGTGTCTGCAGAGAGCTGTGGGCGAGGGGACAAGGCGGCAAAGTGGGGCTCCAATATGAGGACAGGTGGCAGCTTAACAGTGAGGGGAGGGGCATTCTTCCACAGAGAGGACTTCAGCCTGTTTCTTTTGTTTTTTAATATATTTTTATTGATTTCAGAGAAAGAGGGAGAGGGAGAGAGAGACATCAATGATGAGAGAAAATCATTGATTGGTTGCATGCAACCCAGGCACATGCCCTGACCGGGAATTGAACCGTGACCTCCTGGTTCATAGGTCGATGCTCAACCCCTGAGCCACGCCGGCCAGGCCAGCCTGTTTCTTTTGTAGGGATGGAGCCCGAAGTTAGGGGACAGGACTCAGGTGGCTGAGTGAGGTGTGACAGATGGGGCTGGCACCTCGGAAAGAGCCCCAACCCCAACCCCAACCCATCAACTGTATCCCCACCAGGCTGGAGGGGAGAGGTCAAATGGGGCATGTGGAAGTGGGGGGATGGGGGGTGGGGGACTTCTCCCAGCTCACAGCTGGCCAGCTTGCTCTCCTGCAGAAGCCCTGCCTCTGCTCCCTGTGGCCAGTGCCTGCCATGCCCACCTGGCCCCGCCCCCTCCCCAACTCAGCCAGACTTCAGTCCCCAAGCACACACGCTGCCCAGCACGATCACAGCTGTCATCTACCTTCTATTAAATTGCTAATGCCAGTCTCCCTTCCACACCGGTACGCTCTAGGACAGGCCCATATCTGCTCTTTGCTTCCCAGAGCTCAGCGCCACGCCCAGCCTGTGCTGGGTGCTCAGTGACTGTCCCTGGGATGGAGGGGTGACCTAGGGTGCAGAGAAAGAGGAGGGTAAGGCGGACTTTGCAGAAGGATGAGGCTGGGGACAGACTTGCTGGCCTCCAGTGTGTCCTGGGTCCTGGTGGGAGCAAAGGTGAGAGGGGTGTGGGCAGTAGTGCAGCCGCCCTTGGCCGGAGCCCCACATTTCTCCCTTGTGCTGCTCTAGCTCTAGACAGGGCCCTTCTCCAGACCCGCCAACACCTGAGTAGCAACCCCACCTTAAATCCCCTCCGGCCCGGCCGGGATGGTTCACCTGAGCATCAACCCATGAACCAGGAGGTCAGGGTTTGATTCGTGGTCAGGGCACATGCCGGGTTGTGGGCTCCATCCCCAGTACGGGGCGTGTAGGAGGCAACCAATCAATGATTCTCTCATCACTGATGTTTCTCTCTCTCCCTCTCCCTTCCTCCCTGAAAAACAAACAAACAGGAAAACCCACATATTAACCCTCTGCTTAGAATACCTGGGACATGTGGAAGTGGCCAGGGAGGGGGTGCTTCTGCTCTTTTCCTAACTTCTAGGTCAGCAACAAACCAGCGAGTTTATCCACATTTGCTATATTCTAGGCAATTTGCCAGACATAGGCTGTGGGTGAGTAAGGGAATACAAGCACAAACCTTGCTCCCAAACAGCTCACAGTCCAACAGGGATGAAAAAAATGAGCCTGGGCCCCCGGGCAGAGCATTCCAGGCCATCCCTGCAGCAGGCCCGCCACACCTACCAGGAGTCCCAGGGGGGACAAGTCAGATCCACAGACACCATGCCGCCAGCAGGCCCCAGGCCCCGTGGGACACTCCCAGAGCAGCCGCCCTCCGTCTGCGCCGTCCGGTTCACGGCAGAGAGACTGCGTATTTGGGCCTGAGTTCTGTCACCTGTAAAAGGGGCATCACCTGGTTATGCTCTGATTTTAGATCCCGAACGTGCACTGGCTGCCTCCTGGGACAGGCACGTCCGGTGGGGTCTGTGGGAGGCAGGAGGTGCGCCAACTATGGCCGCTTGGCAGGGCACCTGGCAGGCATAGGCACTAATAATGTCACCTGCTACTCCCTTTGGTAACAGTGCTCACAGAAGACTCTCGAGGGCAGGAGAAGGCCGGGTCATGGTGGCTGCTCTCTCTGGAAGCTGCAGGGGTTGGGGTGGGCCCAGGGGGGTCCCCCTTCCTTGGGGCTGTGTCCTTGAGTCTGCAGAGAGCTCTGTGGGCCGTTGCCCAGGCAGGAGAAGCTTCCAGGCCTTGGCAGAGGAAGCCAGTGCTCCCCTCCCCCAGCTGCCAGCTCGGGACCCTCCCAAAGGACAAGGGGTGCAGTTAAGATAGTTGCTGGCAAGTGCTGTCCTTTCCCCCCCGACGCTAGCCCTCAGGGGTTCTCACCACGGAGGGGGCCCCTATGCAGGACAGGGCTGCTTTCAGCGAGACGCTCTGGACAGGCAGGTCCTGGGGACAGAAGGACACCCCTCTGAGGGCACAGTGCAGCTGCAGTTCTAGAACCCTTCATTCTAGAACCTGCCCTTCTTTCCCAGAGCTGTCCCTCCCCACAGCCTCAGTCCCCACCCTGAGCTCTCGGCCCTGGCCACTCCCCTGCCTCTGCCCCAGTCCCAGCAAAGCTTTCCAAAGCCGCCAGGGGGTGCAGGTCCTGCCGGGCCTCCTGCGGCCCTGTCACCCCAGTCCCTCAGACACAAGTCAGGCCTCTGCCACGCCCCTCCCCCTCCCCCTCCCAAGAGCTGGACAGCCCCAGCTCCGTCCACAGTGCCCTGCCCTCCATGAAGGGCAACAGCAGGCGAAAGCTGGACCAGGGAACCTTCATGGCCCAGGTGCGTGAGTGCAGGGACAAGGGCTACCTGCTCTCACCCAAGAAGATCGGCTCCGGGGCCTTCTCCAAAGTCTACCTGGCCTACGCCACGCAGGAGCGCGTGCAGCACAACCCCCGGCTGGCCTCGGACCTGCGGGGCAAGCGCCACAGCATGGTGAGGCCGCCGCCGCCCCGCCCCGGGGCTCGGGGTGCCCTCCGACCCAGCCCTAGTGGGCCCCATCCTCACCCTTCTCAGGCACCTCCCAGCCGCTCTGGCTTCTCCCAATCAATCCCACATGCTCCCTGGAGGCCCAGGCTCCCCAGGCTGACCGCTTGGAGTCCTTGGAGACCTGAGGAAGTGCCCCGACAGGAGGGGGGGGAAAGGCCCGCGCTGTCTCCCAGGGCTCTGCTTACCCCCCGCCCCTCACCCCCACCAAGGTCAGCACCGTGCACAAGGACCTGGGCCCTGCCCTGTCACTCCCTGCCCTGGGGCTGTGGTCTGCCCACAGCCGCTCCCCCCCACCCCTGCAGGTGGCCATCAAGATCGTCTCTACTGCCGAGGCCCCTGTGGAGTTGGCCCAAAAGTTCCTGCCCCGAGAGATATCATCACTCAATGCCACGTACAAGCACCTGAATGTGGTGGGCAGAGACCTCCAGAAGTCTGACCCCATCCTGCCCACCCCCTGCGCCAGCCCTCACCACGCCTGCCTCCTTCCCCATCCCGACACCCCGATCTAGGGCACCGACAGTCCCTTCCTGGGGTGTTAGCAGGCGGGTGGGGTCCCGCAGGTGCAGCTGTACGAGACCTACCACAACAGCCAGCGCGCCTACCTGGTCCTGGAGCTGGCGGGCCGCGGCGACCTGCTGGAGCACATCAACACGGTGTCCGACCACCGCCGCTGCCCGGGGCTGGAGGAGAAGGAGGCCCACAGGCTGTTCTGGCAGCTGGTCAGCGCCGTGGCCCACTGCCACAGCTCGGGCGTCGTGCACCGGTGAGGGTGCCCGCCCAGCCCACCCCTGCCTGCAGGGAGGGGCAGGCCCACCTGAGCCAGGCCCAGCCCCACCTGCACTTCCCCACGCAGGGACCTGAAGTGCGAGAACATCCTGCTGGACGACCAAGGCTTCCTGAAGCTGACAGGTGAGCCTCAGCCCAGCTCCCGCCTGGCCCAAGCCTGTGCTGACCCCCCGACCCCAGCCACTCACCTCGCAGGAGCCCGCCCCCCACCACACTGGTCTGCTCCAGAGTGGCTGACCCTTCAAACCCTTCCCAGGAGGCCTGCCCCCACCTTTGCCTACAGCCACCCTGCAGGC
>NW_005872090.1:87624-90621 GCF_000147115.1 Myotis lucifugus
TGCCCGCCCCGCCCGCGTCTTCCGCTCGGGCTCGCGCTGCGCAGGTGGGTCGTGTCCGAGGGGCGGGCGGCAGGGCTTCCCCCGCGCCCCGCCTGACCCCCCCGATGCGTCCACAGCAGATAATCCGGCGGAGCCTAGAGAGGACTTCGAGCGCACCAGGCGGCTTCGGCAGCTGCGTCGCCCGCAGCAGCAGGGGACCCCCAAGAGTGCCTCCGGCCCAGCGCCCCCGCCCCCGGAGGCCCGCCCTGGCCGAGGGGCGGGCTCTGCCTCTGCTGGGCCCGGGCTCCAGAGCATCGCGAAGGCCAGCCCCCTTCGCCATGGGCCCCCTCCGCTGTGCTCCCCGAGCGCCCTCAGGAGCGCGCCGGGGCACCGCCTGGTCAGCCGAGGGCAGTGGGTGGACAGGGTGGAGGCCACATAAACCGTTTATTCTGTGGAGCCGAGGTGTGAACCAGCGGCCGGGGAACTGGGGAGCCTCCTTAACCAGGGAGAAGGCGCCCACGCGCCCACGTGCCAGAGCTTCAATGGGGAAGGAGAGAGGGAGGGATCACGCCCGGGGAGACACCAGGCACCGTGAGCACCTGAGCGCCGCCTCCAGGGGCTGACACAGCAGGAGACAGAGGGCGCGAGGGGTGGCAGTGCTGGGGACCCCTGGGGAGCCTTGCTGGGCCACAGCACCAGGGCGTCCCGGCCTGGAGGGCAGTACTTGGATCCTATGCAAAAGATGGCAGTAAACTTGGCGAGAGGCCCAGGAAAGGCATATAGAGGGGTGAGGGCCACAGACAGCCTCCAGGGACAGCCTGGGTGACTACTCGGAGGATGCAGAGTAGGGGGACCACCCATGGCCGGGGCGAGGGGGGGTAGGTCTTGTGCTGGCAAGGGGCTGCGGGAAGAACAGGGTCTGGGTCAAGTGGAAAGGTGGAGGATGAAGGGGAGGCAGCACCCCACTAGTGCTCCCAGGACAGGCTGGGGGGGCGGGGGGCAGCTCTAGGAGAGCCCAGGGACAGGCTGCAGCTGTTGAAGGCCTCAGGTCAGGCCATGGAGGCTGAGGGTCAGCAGAGGGCCCAGGTGGAGGGACTTGGGTGGGACTGGCAGGAAGGGGCACTGCTCACACCTGGTGGCTGCCTCGGCCTCGGCCTCGTGGAACCCTGGGACGAAAGCGCCAGCTGGCCTCTCAGGCTTGCAATGTCCAGCCCTCCCCCCACGCCTCCAGCTCTGGAGGACGGACATGGCTCCCCGGGCTATCCCGGCGGAGGCACCTGAGAGCCACAGGACCTGGCCAGCTCCTCTGAACAAGTTGCATTTTAAAAAATATATATTTTTATTGATTTCAAAGAGGAAGGGAGAGAGAGAGAGAGAAACATCAGCGATGAGAGAGAACTATGATTGGCTGCCTCCTGCACGCCCCATGCTGGGAATGGAGCCTGCAACCCGGCTCAGTGTGCCCTGACCTGACCGGGAATCAAACCGTGACTCCTGGTTCATAGGTCAATGCTCAACCACTGAACCACGCTGGCCAGGCACCAGCTGCATTTTTGCTCAAGCAACAGGGCACAGGGAGGTGCCCACAACCCTCCAATGTTTCAGGGGCATTAGCCCGAGAGCCCTCAGCATGAACCCAGAGCTTAAGTGTAGCTCTGCTTCTCAGTAGGGCACAGCCTCGGAGCAAGGTGACCCAGAGGCCTGCAGGCAGCTGCAGGAAGGCCTGATCTGGGAGGCCAGGACGGGTGGGCTCGTCAAGGTGGGCCTGGAGCTGGCGGTGGTCTGTGCAGGTGCCTCAGGTGGGTGCAGCCCCCTCCGCCTGTGGCTCTGGAGATAGCTCCCGCTCCTGCTGCTCCCGCAGGCACTGCTCCTGCTCCTGGCGGTCCAGCTCCTGCAGCTGCCGCTCCACATCCTCAGGCACCTGCACTTCCAGCAGGTTTTCCATGCCACGCTCCGGCTCATCCCCAATAAGCACCTGCAGCATCGGAGGCAGGTGAGCAGGCGCTGGCACACCGTGGGCACGCCCCCATCCCCCTTCTCCCCCCAAACCCTGCACCCACCTGGATGAGTTTCTCACAAGTCCCCCGCACATCAGACTCAGGCTCCCAGTTGTGCAGCTCTCGGAGAATCAGGTAGGCTCCCTGGTCCCTCACCTGCTGCCGACCAGGTGCTGTGGCCGTCAGCTGAGAGAGAGCAGACGTTAGATGTCAGCGTCTATGTTGGGGGGTGGGGTTCCTGCAGCGGGACCCCTGCTCACCAGCATGATGGCCTCAATGAGCATCTTCCGGATGTCTGCGTCAGGCTCCCGCTGCTTGTCTGGTGGCAGGTACTGCAGGTCCACGGGCAGCCCTAGGGGTGGATGTGGGAGTCCCTGTGCTGGGCCACCGGGCCAGACCCCACCTTTGTCAGCCCCATCTGTGCTCAGCCACTCTCGCTAGGAGGTTTCAGAAGGGGCCGTGATGGGGACAATCCCTCCCCCTCCCACTCCTGTCCTCCGCTCCTGCTAAGCCAAGCCTGAGGCTCCACCTCAGCCACTCACGCTCCATCTCCTCCTCAGAGAAGTCCTCAGGCCCAGCCAGGGGCAGTAGCAAGAAGGGGAGAATGTCCACCTCGGGCCCCAGCAACCATTCGTGGTGTCCTGGAGGGGGTAAGAGACGGGGATGGGGGCCACTCCAGTCTAGAGGGGCCCTAGAATTCAGCCTCCCCTTCCATTGCCCCCCATCGCAACGCCCCCGCCCCCAACCACTCACGGTGCTCGAAGCAGCAGTTCCGCAGCGTCCCCACGACCCCGCCCCTGCGCACTGTGGAGTCCGGGTACTGGGTGAGGGGCAGCAGCCGCTGGACCACGCACCTGAAGGGAGGGGCCACTCAGTGCTGTCCCTGCTCACTCCCCCTCCCCGCGGGCCGCCTGGGGCGCACCTGTCCCGGTCCAGCAGGAAGGCCCTCGCCGCGGGCCGCTGGCTGAGGTTGGAGAGCACCGGCCCCAGGTAATGCAGGGGCGCGCGGGCGTTGTAGCCG
>NW_005872090.1:91215-115464 GCF_000147115.1 Myotis lucifugus
CCCGCCCGCCCCGCCACTGGGTCCACGGCCCCGCCCACCAGGAACACGGAAGCCATGGAGACCAATCCGAGGCCGAGGACTCTGTGAAGGGGGCGGGGCCAGAGCGTGGGGCGGGGCTTCGCCGAGGCGCGGAGCATTGTGGGACTGGGTGCCGGCCGGAAGCGGCTACCTGGTGGGAGGACGGGCCCTGGGGCTCCTGTAGGCGCACACGTTGGGGCCCCTCTGGCGCCTTCCCGGGGGGTGGCCCGCGGCCCTGCTGGCTGCCATCACGTGCCCCCCCATCCTGGGCTGGGCAGAGGCCCACCTTCGCTGGGAGAGACGCGGTCAATGACTTTAACTTGCAGTGTTAGACCAGCCTTGCATTCCTGCCTAACCCCGTTTTCATATATTTTCAATTTTAGTATTTTTTAAAAAAATATTTTTATAGCCCTGGCTGGTTTGGCTCAGTGGATAGAGCGTCGGACTGTGGACTGGAGGGTCCCAGGTTCGATTCCGGTCGAGGGCACAGGCCCGGGTTGCGGGCTCGATCCCCAGTAGGGGGCGTGCAGGAGGCAGCCGATCAATGGGTCTCTCTCATCACTGATGTTTCTATCGCTCTCTCCCTCTCCTTTCCTCTCTGAAATCAATAAAAATGTATTAAAAATAGTTAAAATGCTAAATTTTGTTTTTAAAAATATATTTTTTAATAGATTCTAGGGAGGAAGGGAGAGGGAGAGAGAGAAATATCAATGAGGAGAGAGAATCTTGGATAGGCTGCCTCCAGCACGCCCCCTGCTGGGGTCGAGCCGTATGCGTCCTCCCCTGGAACCAAACCACAACCCTTCGGTCCTCAGGCCTAAGCCCTAACCACTGCGCAACCAGCTCGGGGAGACCGCTCTTCTTTCCTATTACAAGGTTTTCCCCATTTATCCTTTGTCGTGGATTATTTATGTACTTTACTTTTACACGGTTACAAGCCCCTAAAAGATGGGTATTGCCCTGGCTGGTTTGGCTCAGTGGATAGAACTTCAGCCTGTGGACTAAAGGGTCCCGGGTTCGATTCCAGTCAAGGGCACATGCCCGGGTTACAGACTCCATCCCCAGTAGGGGGCGTGCAGGAGGCAGCTGATCAATGATTCTCTCTCATCATTGATGTTTCTCTCTCTCTCCCTCTCCTTCCTCTCTGAAATCAATTTTTAAAAAAATTAAAAAGACACAGTGCCTTCTTAAAAAAAAAAGATGGGTATTATTTTTATCTGCACTGAGGACTAGGATGTTAGTCCGAGGAGCAGTGATGCCCCTGAAGCCTGTAGGTAACAGGCCCAAGAGCTGGGATTGGCCCCCGACGCAGGCCCATGAGGAGGGCACCCCACAGCCGCAGGCCCCGCCTGAGCTGTGTGAGAGTCCCGTGGGAGCGGAGAAGAGGTGCCCACCCCTCCAAGGACACTACGTGCTCCCCGCATGCAGATCCGGCCCCTAAAAGCAGAACATTTCTGGGGAGTGGAGTGGGAGGTTATGGGTAACACAGGTAAACGGTGCCCTCTGGTGGGGACTTTTGAGTGAGACAAAAATGTGCACCTTCAGGGCCCGCTTGTAGTCCACAAGTGTTTACAGAAATCACCAGCTAGGGAGCTTTAAATATTTCCAAGATAAATGAAAAGGTAAAAAAAAAAAAAAAAAAAGGAAATAATTTCAAAGTTAAAATTACAAGAGTTGGCCAGGCTGGCGTGGCTCAGTGGCTGAGCATCAATCCATTTTTTATTCAGCAAATATGTCTATCTTTCGTTTCTAAGTGTTCTGGTTACCTTGTGGTACACTTATAGTTTTATTTCCAATATTCAGATCGTCTGAAAGTTTCTCCTGTCAATAATGTGAGGAAGGGGTCCAGCTTCACTTTCTATCTGCACACCCTGCGCTGAGCCCTGGGCCCGAGTGTGGAGATTAATACTAATTAATTTCATCCTCACGGCAGTCCTCTGAGGTGTCCCCTTTCATAGATGGGGAGACTGAGGCTTACAGTAACGCACCTAAGATCACACAGGAAGTGGAGTAAATTTTTTTTTTCTTCTATTTTGACTTCTATAGTGAAAATCCCATTCTGGCTTTCTGTACATTTTTTTCATTAGGTTGTGTGATTCTTCTTGTTGTTATTGATGTGTAGAAGTTCTTTCTATGTTTTGAGGGTGAGTCATTTTTAGTTACATGTGGCCTGCCTTTTCACTCTCTTAATGCTATATTTCAGTAACAGATTTCTTCATTTAAAAATAATTGCATATTGTTATGTATTTTAAATATTAATATTTTCATTTATGGTTGTTGTTTTTTTACCTGTTTACCCTTGTCCTACTTTCTCATATTGTTGTTTTGTTTGGTTGGTTTTTTGTTTGTTTTTTGTCGTTGTTGTTTTTGTTGATCCTCCCTCACCCGAGGATAGTTTTTCCATTGATTTTTTAAAAATATATATTTTATTGATTTTTTACAGAGAGGAAGGGAGAGGGAAAGAGAGTTAGAAACATCGATGGAGAGAAACATCGACAAGCTGCCTCCTGCACACCCTCCACTGGGGATGTGCCCGCAACCAAGATACATGCCCTTGACCGGAATCGAACCTGGGACCCTTGAGTCCGCAGGCTGACGCTCCATCCACTGAGCCAAACCGGTTAGGGCTCCATTGATTTTTAGAGAGTGGAAAGGAGGGAGCGGCGGAGAGAGAGAAACATCGATGTGACAGAGACTCATTGATTGGTTGCCTACCACACAGCCCCAACCGGGGCCAGGGATTGAACCTGCAACCCAGGTATGTGCCCTTCATGGGGAATCGAACCTTCAACCCTTCAGTGCATGGGTCAACACGCTAACCAATGAGCTACACTGGCCAGGGCTCATTTTTTAATTTTAAACGCTTTTGTTGCTTTTATAATTTGAACCATGAAAACCAGTAGAAGCAGACCACCATAGGCCGCACAAACCCCCTTTAAAATGGTTCCGCCCTGCAGCTCTCCAGGCTGGCACCCTGGCCCTGCTTGGCCTCAAAAGAACCCTCTACTCAGCAGCCCCATATCAGGACCCCCTGCACAGCTCGGGGGCGATGGGGAAGGTGTGGGAGGCCAGCTGTAACCAGAAAGCCATGGGGAAGCAACCTCTAAAGCCGGAGGCTGAAGACACTCACAGGAAGGAAACTGCTGCCCGGGCAGCCCAACTGAAGGGTGTGAACGCCAGAACGGGCCCTTCCCCAGCGGCCAAGTCGCCCCTGTGCACGGAGTCCCTGGGAGGCCTTCCCGACCCCGCGCTTCACAGATAGTCTGTCCCCGGCTGGTGTTAGGTCCTGAGGACACGGCCCCTTTCATTGCTTTTTGGATGAGACAGGAGTCCTTCTAGCCTAGAGGGAACGATGTGCCAACAGATTCCCGGTCTCTCCTGCACCCAAAGACCACAGCCCCTGCCCGGCTGGCCTGGCTCAGTGGTTGAGCTTCAACCTATGACCCAGGAGGTCACAACTTGATTCCCGGTCGGGGCACATGCCCGGGTTGCGGCTCCATCCCCAGTGGGGGGTGTACAGGAGGCAGCCAATCAATGATTCTCATCATTGATGTTTTTATCTCTCCCTTTCTCTCTGAAATCAATAAAAAAATATTAAAAAAAAAACACTGCAGCCCACCCACACCTGCAGCCATCCAGACCCTCTCCTCTCCCCGGAACACCTGGCCACCCGCTGGCCTGTAGTCCGCCCTCCCTCCTCGCCCTCAGTAACTGACGGAGAAATGCTGGCTGATGCCTGAGCAGGGACGAGCCCACCCTATGGCTCCCTGCCTGGGTGGACAGGTCCGGCCCACCATGGGCTGACCACAGCCCCGACCCTGTCCCACCCACTCCACCAGCCACACCTCCCTGGTGGCCCCCAAAGACGGTCATGGCACCTAGTTTGCTGGCTGGACTTTATTCCCATCCCCGGTCTTGGCCAGGGGTGGACGGCGGGTGGAGAGCTGTGTCCTGAACCCCCGCTGGAGGGCAGGGGGGGCTGGGACCAGGGTCCGGCCAAGGTCGCCAGCGGGTCAGCGGTAGAAGTCCGGGTCTGCAAGGTCCGGCAGGAAGTAGCGCTGCAGGGCTGGCTGCAGGAGCAGGGGCGGCAGCGGGCGGGCAGGCCTGGGCCAGTCCACGGGGAAAGGCCGCAGCTCCACCCGAGGCAGCGGCAGCTTCAGCGTCCGGATGGAGCCGTCGAGGGTGCGGCCCTCACCGTGCCGGGCCAGCATCTGGCCTGGGGTCGTCAGGGCAGTGAGGCCTGGGGTGAGGTTGAGGCCCCGTGGGACCCAAGCTGGGGTGGGGGTGGGGTGGAGCTCAGGGTCCAATCTCTACCCCTGTCCCCACTCACCCCTCAGTCTCATTGCAGATCCCTGGAGCTTGATCTCCTGGAGCCTGAGAATGGGGTCAAGCCTAGGGTGGTAAGAAGGTGGGTGTGAGCCCTGGCTGGTGCTGCTCAGTGGATAGAGCGTCAGCGTGCAGACTGAAGGGACCGAGGTTCGATTCCAGTCAAGGGGGACCTGCCTGGGTTTCGGACTCGATCCCTAATAAGGGGCATACAGGAGGCAGCCAATCGATGATTCTCTCTCATCATTGATGTTTCTCTCTCCCTCTCCTTTCCTCTCTGAAATCAATAAAAATATATTTTAAAAAATAAAAATAAAAAAGAAGGTGGGTTTGACTGAGCCAGGCCCCCAGCCACCCCGTGGGCCCTGCCCCAGCCGGTGCCCGGCGCCCTCAGCCGCTCACAGGTGGTCGCGGGGCTGTGGCACCACGGCGTTGGGCGGCAGCAGGTGCGGCCTCTGGTCCCTGGCCGCCTCCTGCAGGCAGCTCCTCCGATGCTTGCAGAAGAAGTTGAGTGCGTCGATCGGCCCCAGGTCCAGCATCTTCGACCGCGACCAGTCTGTCTGCTCCAGCGGCAGTGGGTGGTCGGGCATCGCGTCGGGCGCGGAGGAGCGCACGTGGATGTCGGGCACGGAGGAGAAGGGCATCAGGCTCTCCGAGAGCGTGCGGTGGCTGTGGTGGACGGGGAACTGCGAGGTCAGCGGCTGGACCTGGGAATCCAGGGTCACGGGGCCCAGGTCTCTGGGCAAGCCCGGCTGCAAGCGTGTCCAGGAGACGGTGGAGAGTGCGGAGTGCACCGAGGGCCCCGAGGAGCCCGGCGACAGCACAGTCTCAGAGACCTTGGGCAGCACCTCCGACAACCTGGCAACTGACGGCTGAAAGGCTTCTACCTGCGGGGGAGGGGGGAGGGGGTGGGGCAGGAGGCCGGATCGGGTGCTGCTCCTGGACCCCAGCTGGACCCCGCTGCAGACTCCCTCCCAGGAAGAAGCAGGAAGATCCCGAGAGAGGCGGGACTGGGAGGACAGGTGCCGTGGATCTAGAGCAGTGGTTCTCAACCTTCCTAACGCCGCGACCCTTTAAGACAGTTCCTCATGTTGTGGTGACCCCCAACCATAAAATTATTTTCGTGGCTACTTCATCACTGTAATGATGCTACTGTTATGAATCGTCATGTAAATGTCTGATATGCAGGATGCATTTTCACTGTTACAAATTGAACAGAATTAAAGCATAGTCATTAATCACAAAAACAATATGTAATTATGTATGTGTTTTCCGATGATCTTAGGCGACCCCTGTGAAAGGGTCGTTCGACCGCCAAAGGGGTCGCGACCCACAGGTTGAGAACCGCTGATCTAGAGCAAGGCAAGGCCTCCCAGCCTCCCCTGCTCTCCCTGCACCTGGGGAAAGCCCTGGGCGAAGGCAAGAGGTTCCACTGGCAGGTCCCCCGCCTCCCACCTCCAGGAGGTGGGTCATCTCCTCCAGCTTCTGGGAACAGCATCTGCGCAGCACGGCCTTGCAGTGCAGGTCCAGGTCCTGCACCCAGGTCATCATCTCCCTGAACAGGAAGCCCTCCGGGTCCTGGAGGCCCAGCCCTTCCAGCAGCTTCTTGAGCTCAGGCCTGCGACAGGTGAGGGCGGCTCATGCCCCGTCCCCCAGCTCCTGCCTCCCACCCCTGCTGCCGAGGGCGGCCTCACCTGCAGGAGGCTGGCGAGTAGAGGAGGTAGGACATGAGCTCCAGCACCACCTCTCGGGATTCCAGGGAGCAGGCCAGTTGCAGCTGCAGAGCCAGCATCACGAACTGCCTCTGGGTCTTTTCCTGAGCACCGGCAGGAGGGCGATTTGTGGGGCCCGCCTGGAGCATGACAGGGCGGGTTGGGGCGAGGCGGGCGGGGTGGGGCGAACCTGGAGGTTGGGGGGCTCGTCCAGGTTGAGCAGGTACTTGAGGGTCTCCTGCAGCTTCTTGTAGAGGGTTTTGTTCATCTCGGGCAGCAGCCTCAGCAGCGCCCGCAGGATGTGCACACGGTGCTCCCAGGAGGCCTCCTTCAGCAGGTCCATGAGCCGCGAGGCCAGGCCGTCCACCGTGCCCACCTCGGGGTACGCCTGCAAGGACAGCGAGCTGAGGCCCTGCCCCTTCCCCCCTTTCCCCCAGCCAGTTTTCCCAGGGCATTCCCCCCCCCCCCCGGCCCGCCCCCCACAAACCTCCAGGGTGGAAGGATGGGGAAGAGCTTTTTGAACCAGTTCTGGATGACAAAGAAACGCAGGAACCTGGGCAGGTGCCCGTAGCGCAGTTCCCAGAGCGAGTGCCCGAGGCGGTGCTGGTGGCGGCGGAGAAAGGTCTCTGTCCTGGCAGTGGTTTCCCGGATGTGTTTCTTGGCCAAGAACTCATATCTCTGGATGGTGGTGGTGCCGTGGAGGGTCGTGGTGACCACCGAAAGCCTCGCTTCCCTCTCTGCTCCACTCACCGCAGCCCTGCTGGGGGCGCGCCCCTGCATCACTGCCGGTTTCTCAAACGCCAGCAGTTCCTGGGAGGGCTCCGGAGACGAGAGGGGATAGTCCAAGGTCCAGTCCAGCTCCAGGTCCAGGTCCAGGTCCAGGTCCTCGTCCCCCTCATCCGACCACTGGATCTGGCTCCTGGTGCGGGGCTGTCTGCCCCGCAACAGCCACAGGTCCTCCTGGCTGCCCGCTGGCTGCAGAGGGGACAGCACCACTAGCCACTGGCACGAGTGGCACACCCCCCCCCCCCTGCAGAGCCCTCCCCTGCCCACAGGGCGAGCGCCAGCCCCGCCCCTTGCCTTAGAAGATTCTCGGGCAGTCAGCTGAGGGAGATTCCCCAGGCCGCTGACCTCCTGGGGCAGCCACATCTGCTGCAGCACCACGGAGTTGGGGACCCAGCCTGGGAAGTGGATGGGCCTCCGCAGGTTCTAGGGGTAGAGGACAGCCTGGTGGGCGAGGACTGACTTCTGCCCTGTTCCAGAGGCGGTCTGGGCAGAGTACCTGCCACCGCCCAGCTTCCTGCCAGGCCTCCAGGCGCTGAACGGGTGCCCCCCACACAACACACAGGCAGGTGGAGCCTTCAGAAATCACGAGGAGCCCTGGCTGGTGTGGCTCAGTGGATAGAGCAGCGGCCTGCAGACTGAAGGATCCTGGATTCGATTCTGGTCAAGGGCACATGCCCGGGGTTGTGGGCTCGGTCCCCAGTGTGGGGTGTGCAGGAGGCAGCCCATCCATGATTCTCTCTCATCATTGATGTTTCTATGTCTCTCTCCCTCTCCCTTCCTCTCTGAAATCAATAAATATTTATGTTTGTAGGAAAAGAGAGACGATGGGGAGCACCATCAGGGTGACCCCTGCAGGGAGGGCCTCTGGGGGGGGGTCTCACCTTGTAGTGCTGAGCAGAGGCAGGAAAGAAGCCCCCGAGGTCGGACAGGAGCTCTTTGGGTCGCCTCTCCAGCAGCAGCGGGACCTGGGGACGGGCCAGGGGCTCAGAGCCCAGCGGGGGACTCTGTGCCCCCCCCCACAGCTCTGCCCTGGGGGGCGGTTTGTAGCATCCCCCCGGCCTGGCCCCTTACCCTGTGCTTCAGGTGGGAAGACGGTGCTTCTGGGGACGCAGGCCTCTCCTGTCGGAGCTGCTCCGACTGCATCTGCAGGTCCACGCTGAGGCCCAGGAAGGAGCTCAGGGAGGAGTGAGCCAGCAGCTGGGGCACGGGAGGAGTCAGGGTGGGGGGCAGGGTCCTGCAGTCAGGGCGGAGGTGGGGCAGGGGTGGGAGGCCTCACCTGGGATGCCCTGCTGTGTTCCCGCTTGTGGGTGGGTGGGATGGGCAGGGTGACTCGGGGAGGGTGGGCGAAGCGCTGGCTCAGGGCCCCCCGGTCCCGTGGAGGCAGCATTTTGGGAGAGTCAGTGCGGACCCCAGCCTTCGCCAGACTGGGGGTGACGCTCGACACATCCCCATTCTTCTCCACTGTGATGGCCGTGCTGGTCCACTGCTGGGACTCTGTCCTGGGATGCATGCCCTGGGGGGGTGCAGGCAGGGCAGGGGGTGGTGTCAGAGCCCCAGGATGGAGGAAGGGGCTGGTGCGGGGCTGGTGCGGGGAAGCACCCCACCCACCAGCAGGGCCGGGCCGTAGACCAGATACAAGTAGTTGTCAAAGGCCTCCAGTTGCTGCTGCCAGGAGAGCGGGGCCCGGGCTGCTGGCACCACCTGACCCCGTCTCAGCTGTTGAAGGTCTTGGTCCCGGGCAGATAAGGGTTCCAGGTCCTGGGGCAGGGGGTCAGAGGTCAGCCCATTCTTCCCGGAGTCTTGCCATGTGCTACCCAGATAACCGCAGGGATCCCAGGCCTGCCCCAGGGATGTGGCCCAAGCCTGGGCAGGGGGCAGGGCTGGGCATTGGGGTGGGGAGGGGTCAGGATACACCTCACCTCCTTCAAGACCGGCTGCTGAGGTACTGCCGTCCAGTGGCGGAAGAAAGACAAGGCCGAGCTGTAGACAGAGATGATAGGAGGTACGCTAAGCGGGACTGGACTGAGGCCGGGACAGTCATCCAGGAGGGTGGCCAGGCCCCTGAGGGGGCACAGGAGACAGGAGGGGGGTGCCAGGGCTGGGACAGGCTTGAGGTGGCCCCAGGGGCCTGGGAGCCCTGGGACTTCGTGCTGGGACACTGGGGGCACACAGCCAGACCTTGAGCCAGGGCAGCTGGGTGGGAGTCTCCGGGTTGGCTCAGCAGGCCTGCTGGCTGAACTGAGGCTGGCCACCCCATGCAGGCTGGACAACCTCTGCAGCTGGACCGAAGTCAGCGACTCCTGGGTGGTCAGCGGCAGCGGCGGGTCATCGAGCCCATCGGGGGGCTTCTGGCACAGCTTCTGAGCAGGGAAAGGAGCCTGGAGCCCTGGCCGGGAGGCTTGTGTGCCCGCAGCAGCCCCACCCACACCCCCCGGGCTCACGGCACACCTTCACCAGGTAGGCTGTGGGCAGGTAGAGCCTGTGGGGCACCAGGCAGAGGCGGGAGCCCAGGGCCAGCACCAGGTCTCCATTGTTGCTGGAGAAGGTCAGAGCCTGAGGCGCCCCGTTCAGCTGCAGGAGTCTGCAGGGGGGTCCGGGGCATGAGGCCAGCCTTGCTCCAAAGAGCAGGAAGTGCAGGGAGCAGGAGGGTGAGAGGCTCTCTCCCCTGTTCAGCCGCTAGACTCTGCTGGGGGGGAGGGAGCTGCCCCCAGGGTCCCAGCCAGGCCTCCCACCCGCCCTCCCTCCTTCCCTCCCTCCCTCCCGCATCAGGGCCCAGCCCACCGCAGCAGGCGGTTCTCGGTGGTCCAGATCCGCATGGTGCAGTCCAGGCTGGAGGAGGCGTACAGCTTGAGTGTGGGGCAGCAGCACAGGCCTGGGGGCGAGGCTCAGAGTCAAGAATCAGGGCCAGCCCTGGCCAGTTTTGCTCAGTGGATAGAGCCTAGGCCTGCAGACTGAAGGGTCCTGGGTTCGATTCGGGTCAAGGGCACATGCCCGGGTTGTGGGCTCCATCCCCAGTGGGGGGTGCAGGAGGCAGCCGATCAATGATTCTCTCTCATCATTAATGCTCCTATCTCTCTCTCCCTCTCCCTTCCTCTTGTGAAATCAATAAAAAATATATATATATAGCCCTGGCCGATTTGGCTTTGTGAATGGAGTGTCGGCCTGCGGACTCAAGGGTCCCAGGTTCGATTCAGATCAAGGGCATGTACCTTGGTTGTGGGCACATCCCCAGTAGCGGGTGTGCAGGAGGCAGCTGATCGTTGTTTCTCTCTCATTGATGTTTCTAACTCTCTATCCCTCTCCCTTCCTCTCTGTAAAAAATCAATAAAATATTTATATATACATATACACACACACACACACTAGAGGCCCGGTGCACAAAAATTTGTGCACTCTGGGGGGGGGGGTCCCTCAGCCCAGCCTATGCCCTCTTGCAGTCTGGGACCTCTCGGAGGGTGTCCACCTGCTGGCTTAGGCCCGTTCCCTGGGGGATCGGGCCCAAGCTGGCAGTCAGACATCCCTCTGGCAGTCCGGCAGCCCTCGGGGGATGTCCACTTACCAGCAGGGAGCAGACCTAAGCTGCAGTTGGACATCCTTAGTGCTGCTGAGGAGGCGGGAGAGGCTCCCGCCACCACCGCTGTGCTGGCAGCCATCAGCCTAGCTTGTGGCTGAGCAGAGCTCCCCCTGTGGGAGCGCACTGACCACCAGGGGACAGCTCCTGCATTGAGCATCTGCCCTCTGGTGGTCAGTGTGTGACATAGTGACCAGTCATTCCCAATCGTTCTGCTGTTAGGGTCAATTTGCATATTACCCTTTTTATAGGATAGAGGCCTGGTGCATGGGTGGGGGCCAGCTGGTTTGCCCTGAGGGGTGTCCGAGATCAGGGTGGGGGTCCCGCTGGGGTGCCTGGCCAGCCTGGGTGAGGGACTGATGGCTGTTTGCAGGCTGGTCAAGCCCTCCCCAGTGCGGACTCTCACCCCATGGAGGTTTGGCCAGCCTGGGTGAGGGGCTTATGGCTGTTTTCAGGATGGCCACACCCCCTTTAGGGTGGGGGGTTCCCACTGGGGTGCCTGGCCAGTCTGGGTGAGGGACTGAGGGCCGTTTTCAGGCTGGCCAAGCCCCCCGGCGACGGAAGCTCCTAGCCTCTCCTTTTTTTCTTTATTTTTTTTTTATTCCGGGATTTATTTACCTTCTATAATTAAAACTGTAGCCTTGAGTGGAGCTCAGAGCTGGCCAGAGCGGGGGGGGGGGGGGGGGAAGCTTGGCTTCCTCCATCGCCAGGGGCAACCCAAGCCTCCTGCTTGCTCCAGCTCCGTGGCCATGGCTGGCTGAAAGCAGGTATCTGGGGTTTATTTATCTTCTATAATTGAAACTTTGTAGCCTTGAGTGGAGCTCAGAGCTGGTTGCAGCAGGCAGGAAGCTTGGCTTCCTCCATCACTGGGGCAACCAAGCCTCCTGCTTGCTCCAGCTCCATGGCTGCTGGTGGCCATCTTGGTTGGGTTAATTTTCATATAGTCGCTCTGATTGGCTGGTGGGCGTGGCTTAAGGCATAGCGAAGGTACGGTCAATTTGCATGTTTGTCTTTTATTAGTGTAGATATATCCACCCCTCGGCCCTGCCCCCTCACCAGTGATGTGGTCCAAGTGGTCGTCCTGGGGCCGGTGGTCATAGCGCTGGCTGTTGTGCAGGCCAAACTGCACCAGCCCGTAGGTGGCGCTGTCAGGGTCCTCGAAGGCCACCATAATGTTCCTCCGGAGTGCGCACAGCGCCAGGGCGGGGTGGTAGCAGGAGAAGGTGCGTAGCAGGCTCAGGCTCTCCTCCGAGTAGGGGAACATACGCCACATCTTCACCGTCAAGTCCCCGCCTGCCAGGTGGGGCAGAGCCAGTGCTGGGCCTTTGTGCAGGGAAGGGGTTCCCGGCTCTGGGGCAGCGGGAGGGGGTACTGACCGGAGGTCACGACGCTGTTCCAGGTCGATGCGATGGCAGTGACCGGGCCCGGGCTGTGCGCCTCTGTGTGGAAGACGGGCTCCAGTGTGTGCCAGCTGAGCACCGACAAGGTGCCGTCCGTGTGCCCCACCACCGGCAGGTACCTGCAGGCGACACCGGCCTGTTGGCACGGGCCCCACAGGCCCGCCCGGCCCTCACTGGCTCCGACACCTACCTGTTCTTTTCTTTTCATGTACATCCTTTTTAAAAAATATGTTTTTATTGGTTTTTTAGAGAGAGAGAGGAAGGGAGAGGGGGAGAGAGAGAGAAACATCAATGAGAGAGAATCATGGATCGGCTGCCTCCTGCACGCCCCCGACAGGGGATCCAGCCTGCAGCCCCGGCATGTGCCCTGATCGGGAATTGAACCTGCGACCTCTTGGTTCCTGGGTCGACGCTCAACCGCTGAGCCAGACGGCCGGGCCACCTACCTGTTCTTCTCCTTCCAGGTTCGGATGTCGCTGTGGCCCACCTCACCTTTGCGCTGGCGCACCGTCTCCCAGGTGGAGAACGCGCTCCTTGGGTCCGTGAGGTGGCTGTAGAGGTGCAGGCAGCAGGGCCGGGGCGCGGGGAGCGGCAGCGGGCTCTTGCGGAGCAGCACGCACATGGGGCTGCACGCCGCGTTGGCCCGCACCAGGTGCCCGGCGCACGTCAGCAGCCACAGCACCTCGCGCGGAAGGCAGTAGGCCACTGCGGCGGCGCAGTCCTCAGGCCCCAGCAGCAGCGCGCTCACTGTGCGCCCCGTCTCGGGGTTCACCAGGTAGACGGAGCCGTCGGTGCAGGCGCACACGAGGCGAGCGGGCAGGTACGGGGGCAGGGGCAGCTCGGGCGCCACCTGCAGGTGCAGGATGGGTGCGGAGAGCTGCGCCAACGGTGAGTATAGCTCGCGCAGGCACCACAGCTCCACGCTGCCCGCGCGCACGGAGAGCACCGGCCAGCCGGGGAGGGCGGGCGCCAGCAGCTGGTTCACGCTCTCGGACCGCGTGCTCTGGCCCCAGTAGCTCAGCATCACTTCGCCCACCTGAGCCACCGCCTGCAGGTCCCACGTGCGGAGCGTCCCGTCCTGAGAGGCGGACAGCACCAGGGTCGTGTTGGGGAGCACGGCCATAGCTGTCACCGGGCCTGCAGGAGGGCGCGTGTCACTCGGGTGCACCAGGGACCGAGAGGGGAAACCGACCAGCTCGGGTGACGATAGAGAGAGAAGCTTGGCCAGAGATGGCGGAGATTCTGGACAGCGCGGCGCTCTTTACGCCTGGGTGGGGCGGGGTGTACCTGTGTGGCCCACGAACACCATCCGGATCTGCCAGTCAGCCCCCCACACCTTCACCGTGCTGTCTCGGGAAGCTGTCACCATGGCCTCCATCTCCCCGCAGTACGCCAGGTCAGAGATGGTGCTGGGGGAAGGCCCCGCGGACTCAGCATGGCCTCCCGGGAGCCTCTGCGCCCGGCCCAACTGGCTTTCCCTCCCCTGACTCCCTGGGCCCCCTCACGTTTTGTGGAGATCCTGGCACACGTCTGTGACAGTCCAGGTGCGCAGATCGAAGGTGAGCACAGCCGAGCCATAGGCTGCGAAGCAGCGAGGGACGTAGTTGGGAGCCAGGGGCCCCAGAGCCAGGCGCGTGAGGGCACCAGCGCAGCTTAACTGGGGCTGCAGCGAGGGCCCGCAAGGCAACAGGCAGCGACCCTCTAAACGGAACTTCCAGAGCGCCAGGCCTCCGCCCGCCTCCGCCACCAGCAGCAGGCCCAGGTCCGGCACCGGCAGGCAGGAGATGGGCTCGCGGCGGGGCGGCCGACCCACTCTGGGCTCACTCAGCCACAGCAGGCTGAGGTCGGGCTTGAGGATGGCCAGCCCTGCGGGGCCCCAGCCCACGAAGCGGCTCATGGAGCCCAGCGGGCCCAGCACAGCCACCAGCCCCGTGAGTGCCACGGGCGCCGGCAGCGTCCCGAGAGCCCAGCCGTCCTCTCGGTGCAGGTGCAGGCAGCCCGCCCCGTCCAGCACCACAAAGCGTCTCCCCACGGGGTCCAGCGCCACCGAGCGCAGCCCGGCCACCACCTCCAGGCGGCGCAGCGGCTCCAGTCCGTGCGTCAGGCGAGCCACGCGCAGCTCGGACCTCTTCTCCTGCGGGCAGGCGGGGTGGGCGGGCGGTCAGTCCACTGGGGGGAGCGGGGAGAGAAGGCGCCCCGCCTCGGGAGCCCAGAGGAGGGCTGGCTCCTGCTAGGGACCCCGAGGGGAGCCGCCAGGCCAGGAGCGAAGCCTCCAGGCAGAGGCCGTGGGCCAGGCGCACCTTCTCCACGATGTTGCGGAGGCTTCTCCGCAGCAGCAGCCACAGCAGGCGGGCGCGGGCGTTGGGGGTCGTGCTCCTCATGAAAAGCTTCGGGACCAGCTTCGAGAACGACAGCTCTGCGGGCCGTGGGGGCAGCGCCGTCAGTCACCGCCACTGTGCGGCCTGGGGCCCCACCCCAGAGGGTGGCGGGCAGCCGGACCGTCTGGAGGGCCCTGTGGGTGCGGGGCTGCCCGAGGCGCTTTGGGTTCCGGCTGACATCGCGCCTGGGTGCGGGCCAGGCCGGCTCACCCCGTTCTTCGAGCAGCCCGGGGTCCGGGACGCCATAGTTGTCAGTGTCGTTCAGGTCTGGGTCCAGAGTCATGTTGTCTTCTACTAAAAAGGGGTTGCCGACATCGGACACATCCGTCTCCATTTTGGCGGCGGTGGCAGGTCCAGGCGGCTTAACAGCCCCTACTGCCCGTTGCTAGGATACCAGGGGACGTAGCCCCGCCCCACGCAGGCCCCGCCCCACGCAGGCCCCGCCCCCAGGCCCCACAGAGCCCAGGTCCACAATAAGTCACATAAACTTTTATTGGAAACAAACAAGCTGCAGCAAAGTGACACTCAGTGCACGCTGCCCAGTGGGCGAGGTGGGGGTACAGGTGGGCACCGAGAGCGGCCCACGCCAGGGAGGACGACTGTCAGGCCTGCTTGCTGGGTCTCAGGCCCTTCGGGCTGGAGTGTGCAGGCCCAGGGTACAAAATACAAAAATAAACTCTGTGGTCCAGCGGTCCCTGCCTCAGGCAGTTCGTTTGGGCACGGCAGTGGCTGTGCCCACCAGGCCCCGTGTCTGTCCAGTCCAGCCACAATGTGGGCAGCAGAGCCTGTGGGGGTGAGTGGCCGTCCGTAGGCTGGAACCAAAGGGCTAGGTGGGCAGCTGGAGCTGGAGCCGTGCCAGGGTCTGGCCAGCAGCTGGGGAGGCCCAGGGCCCCTCAGGTGGGCAAGTCCAGGCACTGGTTGACGCTGGATGAAGCTGGGCCTCTGCTTCTCCTCCTCACATACAGATCACCGGGACTCTGGGCAGAGGGGGGCACACAGGAGCCTTGAGGAGCTAACACCCAGGAGACCAGGCAGAGGGCCCCACCCCGCCCTGCCCACCCCACGCTCCAGGGAGCCCGTCTGCTGACACCATCACACACCTGTCCTCCATGGGGCCGGTCTCCTCGGATCCGCCCTCATTGCCTCCATCTCTGAGTTCCTCCTCCTCCTCCCCCAGCTCCATGTCCAACTCATTGCCTGCCTCCGAGGGTGTGTACGTGGATCCACTGGGGGAGGTGGGGAAGCAGTCTTAGAACTGCCCACCCTGGCCTGCTGCTGCCCCTGGAGGGGACAGAGTCAGGAGTGGGGTGGGCCTAACAGGAAGCTGGGGGAAGGGACAGACGCCAACCTGATGGAGCGACAGCTGAAGAAAACAATCCGCTTAAGCCGCTTGTTGTAGAAGAAGTAGTTAAAGGACCAGAGGCTGCCATCTTCCCCAAAGGGGTCCGAGTCCAAGTCCGGGTTGTAGCTGGATAGTGTGGAGTGAGATGGGTGTGAGGCCCCAGGTGCCACACACACCCAGCGCCCACCTGCAGGGACGCCAGCCCACCTGTAGATGTCACACTCGGCCAGGCAGATCTCCTCGTCCACTGCATTCCACAGCTGCGGCTTCAGGGCCTTGAAGTCCTCCCGCACAGCCGAGAACAGACTGCAGTTGACCGCATTCACCACCTAGAATGGGCACAGCTCGGCTGACTAGGTGCCAGGACAGCAGGCATGGACTGGGTTAGGGGCCAGTAAAAACGGGGAAGACAGCGTGAACAGCTGTGGGTGGGGGAGCCCTCACCCAGCTGAGACTGGGCTCCCGGCTGAACTCGTGGCTCCGGGCCGTGCTGAAGTCGTAGTCGGGGCGGAAGGACTCGTTGAGCGTGGCGATCAGGTAGAAGAGCGTCTTGCGGCTGCACGTGTCGCTCAGGGGGCCCTCATCCTCGCCGCCTTGGCTCTTGCTCAGTCTGCACAGAGAAGCGTCAGCCCAGCACTGCCCTGCGCCCGACAGCCCCCGTGGGCAGGCCCTGCCCAGGCTCACCTGCTGGGGCTGAGGCCCGAGGTCTGCGGTGGGGACAGGGCCTCCAGCACGTGTGGCTGGCCTTCCTGGCAGAACTGCTTGAACATGTGCTTGTCATCTCCTGCCATCTTACAGGAGTAGCTCTCGATCCTGCAGGGTGGACACAGGTGGGACCGTGGCACGCCACCCCCCGGTTCCCCTCAGGGCCAGGGCAGAGGGAGCTCTGAGACCCCGGCTCCTCCAGCCCCGCCCTCACCTGCCAATGATGTGAGCATCTCCAGTCTCCACAGTCAGCTGTGAGTTGATGGCCTCGAAGCTCGAGTTCTCCAACAGCTTCATGTCCTTGGGGAGGGCGTCCTGTGCTCTGAGGGGCTAGTGCGGCCCTGAGGACAGGAGGCCAGCCCATGGGTATCTGGCCCCCGGTCCTCTCCTTTCAGCTTTCTCTCGGGTAAATGAAGCCCAAGTAAACAAGCTAGGCCCCGCCCACAGCCTGCTCCCAGGCACAGCACAGGCCGGAGGCGATGCGATCCTGTTACCTGAGATGGCCAGTCCAGGCCCCAGCGCAGCCACACCCCCTGCACCTCTTTGGAGTCCTGGGTCGGGGCTGGGGGCCCACAGAGCTCCTGCTCACCCCAAGACTGCTGGGTTCGTCTCTTCCTTAACACTCCCCATCCCGGTTTGGAACCCGGACCCCTGGGGCCCGGCTCGGGCTTGAGGTCACTTGGACTACGCGCTCTTCCCTGTTCTGCGGGCGGCTTTATAGCGAGGGGAAGAGGAAACCTGTAGGCTCCTCCGTTCTCCAAAATGTGCCTAGCTTCTTCGGGAACGGAGGGAGGGCTCACGGCCCCGGAACGGCACGTACGCTGGCCGCTAGCGCGCTCCAGAGCCCGCCCCGCAGCGCCCGCCTCCCGGCCGGGCCTAGTAGAACCCCAGCCTAGCAGCGGCGAACTACAAATCCCAGAGGGCCGTGCACCCCAGACATGCGCAAGGCCGGCGCGAGGCCTGCTGGGGTCTGTAGTTCTGGAGGCCCCGATACGACGCCGAGCACAGGGCGGACACCTACTTGTTTGCTGCTCTACGCTCTATCTGGCCGGGCAGAGCCAGGCCGGGTCAGGTCGGTTGGCGTCAATGCGAGTGAGAAGGCGGTGCGGGCTCCGGGCAGCGCGGGATCCTCAGGATCGGAGGGCGGCGCCGCGGCCTCCGCTTGGGCCGCACTGTATCCGGAGGAAGAAGCTCTGCGGCGACATCCCGTTACTCCCGGCCCTGCCGGCCGATCCGGGCTGCCACCGCGACATAACTTCGCCCCTGCACGACGCCCGACTATCACGATGGTCCTGCCCGCCGACCGCCACAGATCGCCCCAGCTAACGAGCTAGCGACCGACCGACCTCTGCCTCCCGGGGCCGGACAACAACAAGCGCCCGCAAGGCCCGGCCCCACGCCTCTGAATGGCCGGCTCCAGCCGCTGCGATCGGGAGCTCGGAGAGCCATTGGGAACGTTACCCGCCGCTCAGTCCCGTCTTTTACATCTATTGGCCGCAGCACCTGTCCGTCACTCTTCTCACCGCCCGAACCCGTCTTCCTTCCTAGCGCCCATTGGTCACGGCTCCTTGCCTGCCCCGCCCCCGGTGGCCGCCAGGTTCCCAGGAGAGGCTGCTGATCTGCGCGGTGTGGGCGGGGCCGGGCTGCGGGGCGCGGCGACCACCGGAAGGGGTCTGGGAGCGGCGTCCAGCGTCCAGCTCCCGCCCGGGTAGACACGGGCAGCTGAGCTGCAGCTCTCCCGCCCGCCCCAGCCTTTAAGGCGACGGGACCGCGCCTGCCGTCTAGTCGTGGCCGGCGCATCCGTCCCTGACACTTTACCCCGACGTACAAGCCTTCAGGCCCAGCCTCGACCGCCCGTGTCCGAGAGCCCTGGACCGAGTACATCCTGGGCAAAGCCGGAGGGTCCGATCCCCCCCTTTCCCTCCTTACACCCCGGGCTTCGACCCGCTGGCCCATCCCGGAACCCCAGGCTCGCGGCCTCGGTTTCCGGCCGGCACAAGCGCCCGGCGGTCCCAGCCCACGAAAGCGAAGTCGGACGCCGAGACACGGCTGGACCCGAGATGGCGCCGCCGGCGGGCGGAGCGGCGGCTGCCCCGGACCCGGGCTCGTCCACGGTGCTGCTGACTGTGCACGCCGCCGTGAGGCCGCTGGCCGCCGGACCGGACGCTGAGGCGCAGCTACGGAGGCTGCAGCTGAGCGCGGACCCCGAGCGGCCCGGGCGCTTCCGGCTGGAGCTACTGGGCGCGGGGCCCGGGGCGGTGAGTGGGGGCGGCAGCCCCTCCGCTTGCCGTGGAGTCCCCGTAGCAGGACACTTTCCCGGCTCCGTTTCCTCCCCTGCGAACGGGGGGAATGGTGCCCTCACCTGGATAGGACTCCGGTGCGTTTCCTAAGAGAAGCCGTAAGGCGCGTGGGACAGCGCAGTGGCCAGGCCTGTACCTCGTGCCTTCGGTCCCACGTCTGTGCTTGCGGGAGGCCTGAGCTCTGCCTCTCCCACCCTCAGGTCGGTTTGGAGTGGCCTTTGGAGTCCGTCTCCTACACCGTCCGAGGCCCCAGCCAGCACGAGTTGCAGCCTCCGCCAGGAGGGCCTGGGGCCCTAAGCCTGCGCTTCCTCAACCCCCAGGAAGCCCAGCGGTGGGCAGCCCTGGTTCGAGGTGCCACCGCGGAGGGACACAATGGTCAGTGCCGTGGGGCAAAGGTTCATTCGGTTGGCCAGGGACTGTGCTGGGAGGGCGGGAGTCTCCCTGGCCCTCAGGCCTGGATGGGGAAGGCAGTGGGTAAAGCTGGGCCCACTGCTGGCCGCCTGGGGAGGCCCCCAGGAGAAAGCGGGGAAAGGAACGGGCCCAGAGCTGGGGCCTGGAGGACCAGACTGGTGTGGAGGGGTAGAGCCAGCAGGCCCAGGACCTGGGGCGAAGACACTGTCTCAAGAGCCGCGGGAAAGTATTCAGTGGGAGAGGGACAGGCTCGGACTGCGCTCCTCAAGGTTGGCTGCGACCTGCACTCGTGGGCGGGTGCAGATAGGGCTGGAGAGAAGGATGTTTCCAGAGATGCTTAGGAGATGAAGTCGGCTGGGTTTTGTGGGTGTTTAATTAGAAGAGTTAATGGTTGGGACAGAAAGACGGGGAACCAAATGCCCTTGGGCTCCCAGAAAGGAGTCCTGTTTGGAAGAGCATGGACGGGGGTGAGAGTGGTGAGTCTGGGCTGGAGCTGGGCCTCTGGAGGTGGGAAGGGTTAACCGGGGTCAGCAGGAGCGAAGAGCCCACAGATGCATCAGAAGAGCTGCCAGAGGGGCAGGAGGAAAACCGCACAAGATGAGGTGCATAGATAGCATTTGCAGAGGGAGAGAGCTCTTCCATTCACTCAGTCGCCAGGTGTATCCCTGGTACCGTTCCGGACTCAGCACTCCCTGAGGCCTTGGAGACTGAGCGTGAATACAACTTCCAAGTCTCTGCTCTCTCGGAGCGTTTGGTTCTAGCGGGGAGGCAGATGTAGTGAGTAAATAAAATTGTGTCAGATGGTGGGAGAGATGGGAGTGGGATGGAGGCAGTGAGGCCTCCTTAGGTGACACCGAGTGAAGTTGAAGACTGAGGTGTGACCCATGTGGCCAGAGAGCAGTGGGTACACAGGCCCTGAGGCACGAGCATGCATTGAGCCGGGGCCAGCTGGTGCTGGGTGCCTGGGCGCCCTGCTTGTCTCAGTGGGCGGGCGGGTCAGAATTCTGAGGGGCTGAGCTGCCTCAACTCAGGTGGGCTGGGCCTTAAGCGGAGGGAAGGGGAGACAGCAGCCAGCTCTGTAAGGACACCCAGGGCAGACAGTGGCCTGGGAGGGCTTGTCTGGGATGGGAGTCTGCGGTTGCTGATGGTAGAGGAAGGAGAGGGGATGGAGGTTCCTGAGGGCGCCAAGAAGAGGCCATGCTGACTGCAGGGCTCCTACGCATCTGCTTTGGTTCTCCTGTGAGGTCAAGGGAATATCCCTGGCTGGTGGAGAGGGCTTGTGGAGGCCAGGAGAAGTCTAGCCTCCGTGGCAGAGGGACACAGGTGGGACCAGATGGCAGAGGGTCCAGAAGGTTCCAGAGCACAAGTGCAGCTCCAGCTCTGAAAGGAGTCAGCAGGGACCCTTGGAAAGGCCAAGGCTTGAGGGAAGGCTGGACTGAAAGTGTGGCCAAGGCAGAGTCCTGGCATGAGCTGAGGGGAGGAGGGAGGAGGCAGGAGGCAAGGGTCCTGGACACCTGAGGTCAGAGAGCAGAGGCCCAGGTGAGGTGAGTACTCAGCGGGGAGGCTGATCTCGGGAGACCACCTGCCCACCCCACGTCTTCCCTCCTAGGCAGTGACACCCTGCCTCCAGCCCTGGGCCCAGAGACGTGCCCTGTTTCCCCACCCAGTCCCCCTGAAGCGCACACACTCAAGGCCCCCAAGATGGATGGTCCGAGTTCTGGAGACTTGATGGAGAAAGGTAAAGGCAGGTGGCCAAAGGGGGTGGGGCAAGCTGCCATGCCCAGCTGTGATGGTGCACTCTTTCCTTGTAGAAGAGCTGGCAGGGCGCCTGGCCCAGGCCATTGAGGATGGAGATGGGAAGGGGGCAGCCCAAGCTGCAGCCCTCCTGGCCCAGCATCATGTGGCCCTCAGTGTCCAGCTCCAGGAGAGCTGCTTCCCTCCTGGCCCCATCAGGTGAGACCTGGACTTCGTCCTCACCCACCCTCCCAATCCTCCAGGCACCCCATCATTCTCTGAACCGAAATTCTGGCCCAGCCTACAGGTCACAGTGGAAGATGCTTCGTCCTCTGCCCACGTCTCGCTGCAGGTCCACCCCCACTGCACCATCTCGGCCCTCCAGGAGCAGGTGAGCACGGGGCCGGGGGAGCCCTGCTGGAGGCAGGGACCCCGGGTGACTGCCTGGCCCTGACGCTCTGGCTCCAGGTCTTCTCGAAGTTTGGCTTCCCACCAGCTGTGCAGCGCTGGGTCATTGGCAAGTGCCTGTGTGTGCCCGAGCGCAGCCTCGCCTCCTACGGGGTCTGGCAGGACAGGGACCCTGCTTTCCTCTACCTGCTCTCAGCCCCGCGAGAAGCCCCAGGTCAGTCCTTGGTTGTGTTGGGTGAGGAAGGTGGGGTACAGCTGACAAGGCCCTGAGCCCCACCCCCTCTACCATAGGACGCAGCCGTCAGTGCCCCCAGAAGATGGATGGGGAACTAGGCCGCCTGTTTTCTCAGACACTGGGGCTGCCCCGAGCTCCTCAGCCAGGCAGCTCCAGCCTCCCCAGCCCCCTTCAGGTAGGCAGGAGCCAGGTAAGGTGGGCCTGGGCAGCTGTGGGCATCGGAAGGAAGGGGTCAGCAGCTACTGTTCCTCCTCCGCAGCCCGGCTGGCCCTGCCCTTCCTGCACCTTCATCAATGCCCCGAGTCGGCCTGGCTGTGAGATGTGTAGCACCCAGAGACCCTGCGCTTGGGACCCCCTTCCTGCAGCCTCTACCCAGCAGTCGCCAATGGTACCAGAGGCAGGGAAGGGGTGGGATGGGGAGGGCAGCAGAACAGCAAAATGACTCCTCTTCTCCCTACCCCCAGGTCACAAGGAGAGAGGACGGCCCTTCCCTTCCCGGCCCAAGGTCCCTGGATGCTCTTCTGAACCTCTCCGGGGATCTCCACTGACAGCTCCCTGGGGACATATCCAGAGATTCGGGGAGAGGCCATGAGCCAGACATTAAAGATTCTTCTGAGCCAGCTGAGTGCCCCCACTTTGTGCAGACTGGGCAGCTGGGAGGATGGAGAGCAGGGCACAGTGCCACCCAGGACACCTGGCAGAGAGGGCAGAGTCTGGCTCTCAGCTGGGCTGCCCAGCCGGGTCCAGGTAGCTACTCAAGAGCTTACTTGGACCCCAAGTCCCAAGAAGCCTACAGGCATGGTACTGAGACCTTCTCATACACTGAGAGGCTTGCAGAGCCCTCACCCCCCACCCCAACTGCTGACCACTGGGCTAGGGCCCTCTGTGAGCCCCACTCCCAGCCACCATGCCTCCCCTCCTCCACCTAGAGCCCTTCAGGCATGCACCCTTTTCCTTTCTCCCACTCAGCTCTCTGCTCTCCTAATTGGCCACCACTCCTTAGGGCTGCTCCAGCCAGGATGCCTTAAATTCCCTTCTGGGGACAAGAAAAACTCAGGAGCCCTGAGCCAGGGCCCTGCGCTACTGCTAAGGCAACATGTCCGAGGCTCTCCTACCACTGACAGACCCACTGCGGTCCCCCTCCCCAGCCGGCTGCTGTTGCTCCCAGCTCTGCCTGGCTGTCTGGCCTGGACCCGCCACAGCTGCCTGTTGACTGCTAGGAGCGCTGCACTCCCCGCTCCCCTCCAGCAGGACCCTTTCTCAGTGGACCCCGCCAGCGGTGCAGCCAGAGGCCAGGAGCACATTCTGGGCTGGCTCCCCCTGCTTATCTGCTTCCTGGGCAGAGGTGAGAGTTTCTCCCTCCCAGCCATGCCCAGCCCAGCAGCTCCCTCAGCTCCTACTGCAGGCCAGGCCCCTCCCTCTGGAATGCGGCCAAGGGCTCCCTTCCTGCTGCCCTCAGAACGAAGGCCAAGGGGTTCAACACTGACACTTGGCTGGTTTCTCTGGCAGATCCCTGGGCCATGTCCAGCCAGGCCCTTTCCACCTCTCTCCCTACCCCAAGGAGCTGCCATCTCTAACAGGTCTCTGCTTCCTGTCTCACATACAGACCTGATGGGACTCCCAGCCAGCAGTTAGTGCCACACGGCACGAGACAGTCCTGGGAGCTCTGAGGGCAAAGGTCTCACTCTGAGTCCCCTGCAAACTACACTCTCATCACACAATAGCCCAAATGTGTCTATTGAGAAACTTAATTTATTTCCATGATAGAGGCTGAAGGATCTGGAGCTCCAGCCCAGTCTCCTGCCCCCTCCCCTTTTGTCCCAGAGAAGAGGGGCTTGGCCAAGAGGGCCAGCTGGGGTCTAAAGAGACCCAGGGTGGCTTCCTGGCTTGAAGGCCCATTCAAACAGGATGGCAAGCACACCTTCGGCAGGGTCACTTGGGTGGACGATATGCCAGCTTCCGGCTCTTCAGTACTGACCACTTGTGCCGCTTCATGGCGTATACCAGGGGCAACAGCAAGCCCATCATCATCAACATCTGGGGATGAGACAGGCTCAGAGAAGGGAGGCAGAAAGGAGCCCTGCCCAGCTCCCAGCCTCCCTCTGCCATGCCCACTGTGCCCCCTTGCCCGATCCTTTCACCTTGAGCCCCATGCGTTTCCGATGGTCATGCTCTGGCTCGGATGCCCAGCGCAGGAAGGTGCACACATCCTTGGCTACCTGGGACATGGTAGCTGGGGTGCCTGGACCAAGGACAGGTGGTGAGGGCTACCCTTGGGGCCCCTGCCCAACCTAGGATACCCCCAGAGCACCCCTTCCATGGTAGATGGGTCCCTGCCCAAGGCTTCAAAAGGGATGGGACCCCTCAGGACACAATGGCATGAGCTGGTCAGGGCAGTGAGGCTGCCCACAAGCCTGAGACACACACAGTGCCCCAACCAAGGGAACCCAGTGGGGAAAGTAGGGAACTCACCATCGTCAAACTCCAAGACCTCGTCGTAGATGGGAGGAGCCATGCCGATGGACTGGCCAGGGAAGTAGGGGTTGAAGTAGAGGCCTTCTCGTAGCGACACCCCGGTGGGCGGCTCACAGTAGCCCGTGAGCAGGGAGAAGACGTAGTCTTCACCACCGTGCCTAGGACCAAATCCATGCCGCCTCAGCCTCTGGCAGGAGTGGGACCTGCCTCCCCTCCCGCCAGCCCTGCGGGAAGCCTGCGTACCTAGCTCGCACGATGTAGCTGAGGTCAGGGGGCACGGCTCCATTGTTGGCTGCTCTGGCAGCCTCAGGGTTGGGGTACGGTTTGGGGAAGTAGTCAGACAGCTTTCCGGGTCGCATGAACATCTCCCCATCATCATTGGGGCCGTCCTGAATCTCCATCTGCCACGAGAGCACCATCACCACCCTGCTCTGTCCTCCACAGAGGG
>NW_005872091.1:0-5017 GCF_000147115.1 Myotis lucifugus
CACACACACACACACACACACACACACACACAAAAGTACTCCCATAAGTCCCCAATTCACTCAGACCCTCACCCTGGCATACAAGGTCCTGCATGATTGTTCTCAGGGCCACCTCTTTCACTTCATACCATACCTCCTGTCTCTTCACTCAGTTACAGGTCTTCTTTCACATCCTTTGATATGCCAAACCTGCTTCCAACTCACAGATTTTACATTGATGTATATTTCCTATGGTTTGACTTTTTCTCCCTAATGTATTCGAATGTTTCATTCATTCATTCATTCATTCATTCATTCATATCTCTGCCCAAATGCTTTCTTATCTAAAATAGTATCCCACACTGCCCCTCTTTCCCATGCTATTAAGCAGCTTTATTATTTTTTAAATCACATATTACCCCTTCTACAATATACATTGACTTGTTATGTTTGGTTTGCTCCCAGGTGAATGTTAACTTCATGAAAGTGTGGTTTTAATTATCAACTGCATTTGCAGCACCTAGGAAAGTTCCTGACACATGCAGATGCAAAATAAATATATGCTGAATGAATTGAATGAATGAATAATGGAGAAGATAGTTATTAAGGACTTTCTAAAGTACAATTGTTTGGAATTAACACTTGAAAAAGAATACAGCCTGGCTGGTGTTGCTAAGTGGTTGAGCCTAGACCTATGAACAAGGAGGTCATGGTTCAGTTCCCAGTCAGGGCACTTGCCCGGATTGTGGGCTTGACCCCAGTAGGGGGTATGCAGGAGACTGCCGATAATTATTCTCTCTCATCATTGATGTTTCTATCTCTCTCTCCTTCTCCCGTACTCTCTTAGATCAATTAAAATATTTTTTTTTAAGAAAGAGAATACAAATTTATGGTTAATATACAGATATAAGATGGCAATACTGATGTGCTTTACCTATCAATATCTTAATCCATATATACAATAAACAATTGTACTGGGTAGCAAATATTTCTGGGAAATTTCTAGTAGAGATTAATCATGAAGATGACAATTATGCATTAATTCTTTATCAGGTACTACATTGAATTCTTTAAGTACATTGTGAAATTTCATAGTCTTGATCTACTTTCTTGCTAAATTAAAATAAACCCAAAAAAACTAGATTACATGACTTATATTATCGGTATATCATTTTATCCTCAAATGATAAAATGGTATACAAATATATTTTTTCCTTCTTACAAAAATGAGTCACTTTGTGTAAAAAGGAAATTTTTAAATCATCACTACACATGAGAGGAGTGATTCTCTCCCAAATATCCTCTCCCAAAATATGTGAAATGTGAAAAAGTTTGACCACCTGAGTGATTATGCTGAACAGTAGCCATAAGTCATAATCAAAAGACAAAAAGGGAAAAGGGGAATAGTAAATGAGATTTTCATAACTTTCTTTGTCTCTCTCCCCATTTCTCTGCCTTTGTCTCTGTCTCTCTCTTTCAAACACACACACACACACACACACACACACACACACGTGAGCGCGCACATTAATATTACAGTCTCATTAATATATCTTGAATTTGGGTGATGCTTCTCAATCAATAGACAGACTCTGTTGGAACCTATGGAGGAGATGAAAACTGAAACACTATGAATGACCTGGTGCGAAGGGGCTAACAGTGGTAAGGATGGTAGCGCGGGCCCTCAGGCTGGTTATCCAGTTCAGGCAGCCAAACTTCAGTTGTGCCTGGATAACAGTGAATCCGCGCCCTGTCATCTGCTTACAACTTTATCTCTTCTCTACTTAAATAATGGAATCTCTAGGATGTTGAAAATTACAATTAATGTAATAGTTTTTCCAATTGGTTTTCTCTGATACTAAATGAAGTATGGAATATTTATTTCCACAGTCATGTAAGTAAGTAAGTCAAGTAAGACTTCTTTTTTTTATAAAGTTTTTATTGGGTAAGGTATTACAAATGTGTCCTCATCCCCCCATTAAACCCCCCCCCCTCCCACACACACACACTCATGCTCTCATCCCCCTGTTGACCGTGTCCATTGGTTTGGCTTATATGCATGCATACAAGTCCTTTGGTTGATCTCTTCCCCTTACCCCCACCCTCCCCTACTTTCCCTCTGGGGATTGATAGTCTGATCACTGTTTCTCTGTCTTTGGATCTGTCCTTGTTCATCAGTCTATGTTGTTCTCTATATTCCACAAATGAGTGAGATCATGTGGTATTTATCTTTCTCTGACTGGCTTATTTCACTAAGTATAATGCTCTCCAGTTCCATCCATGCTGTTGCAAATGGCAAGAATTCCTTCTTTTTTACCACAGCATAGTATGAGCACCTCTTTCTGTAAGTTCATATACACAGAGAAAACACAAATATAGACATATAAAATTTTGCAGGTTTAAATATTACAAGTATTTAATAATTTATTTCACAGTTAATATGGGCCAGATATAGTTTTAAGTATAGCTATTGAATAATTTATTCATTTTCAGAAAAATATATTGATTAACTAAATTATTTTAAATGCTAAACTTAATTCAAATTTGTCTCTCTGATTTTAGTCACACATATAGATATGGATACATATGGACAGATGTAGACAGAGTTACACACATATAGATATTTTTTAAAGCAAGCAATATTTAAAAAGAAGATAAAGTATGGCTAAATTATATTTAAAATGCTAATTTAAAAAGATACATATAATTAAATTATGTCAAAGCACAAGTAATTACCACCGCCACCCCCTCACCACCAAATTAATCTAGGTCCTGGAAAAGGACAAACAGAAAATACTTGAGGCAGATGTTCCAATTTATCCATGAGAAAATCAATGCAAAGGAAGTTATATGAGTTGACCAGGGTCTGAGGGCAGAAAAAGCCCAGCCAGTGTTGCTCAGCTGGTTGGGTGTCATCCCATGCACTAAGAGGTCACCAGTTGGACTCTCAGTCTGGGCACATGCCCAGGTTGAGGGCTTGATCTCCAGTAGGGGGCGTGCAGCCAATCCATGTTTCTATCTCTCTCTTCCTCTCCCTCCCTCTCTCTCTAAAAAAATCAATAAAAACACATTTTTAAAAATAAAGTTCACAATGTTTAAATAGTTTTCTAAAAGTCTCAAGTTAAAAGAAAATGGAAATTTTATTTTTAAGCTTTCTCCTATTTGTCTATCAAAAATTGACCATTAAGCAAACCTACTTGCTTGTCACTGCTCTAGAAGGGCATGTGCAGTATTTTCTACAATAGGAAGTTGTAGGTACTGTATGAGCTTTTGCTTCTTGGAGTATCCTTCTCTCTGGCACCACACAAATCTGATTATTGATGGGCTCCAGTTAAAATATTAAATGGCTATACATTGTATTTCTTAGCACAGATCCAGGAAAATCTTGCTCTGGCCATCACTCTAGGTTCATCACTGCACATCCCATCATTATTCTTCCCTTCTTTTTCTCCACAGTGTATTTTGTTAATGCCTTAAACATGGTTGTGATGTATACCTTTACTTCAACTCCTTTTCCTGCAAAGAACTGTAGCTTTGTCAGCATTGTCATCTTGGGTCCTGTAATTCTTTAGCAATTAAACCCTATGTATCTGCCACCATCAATGCAGATATGTAAAACTATTCCAGTGTGCTTAGATGGAAAACTGCTGCATCACAGGACTTGGCAGCTTTATATTTAGTGAATATTTATTAACTGGTCTCTATTTATCTCTTTCTTTCTCAAACACTATGAGCGTTCTCATTTCTTTAAACATTGTCGACTTTAAAATATTTGCCAAGCCAATGTATAAAATCATATCTAATTGTTGCTAAATTTTACTTCCTTAATTACTCTTGTGTTTGGAAGTCAATTCACATATTTATGGTTCATTTGTTTTCTATGCTTTGCATTTGCTGAAATGTTCTTCCAAGTCTGTATATGTTCTGCTCATTCTCATCTCTCTGGTCTTAGCACACATGGCATTGCTTTAGAGAGGCCACTAAAGATCATCCTCTATGTGACTTCTAATTACTTTCTCCTTTCTCTGGAAATTGAACATAACACAACCTCTACTGTCTTGCTCAGTTGTTCTTCATTTACTGCCTCTGTTTCCCAAATCCCAAATCAATGTACTGCACGTGGACATGCACTCTTTCTTTTCAAAAATGAGTCAAATAAGTTCTTGTGGAATTTAATTGATTAATTAATTATAAAAAGTTAGCTGCTAATTGCAGAAAATTTTACCAGATTATAATTTCCAGGTGAGAGCCTTTGTTCTCTTTATTGCTGACCTAAAGCAGTGCTTGGCAGGTAATAGGCATTCAACATACATTTGTGGGATTGAGTTGTGTTTTGGTTACTCAGAATCTGTTTCTGGTCAGCTGCTGGTTTTTGCCCATACAGGGTAGGAATAAAAAGTAACTTTACAGTTGTGAGTCTGTGAAACACAGTTTTATTACTTATTAATTATTGGATTATTTTACATATGAACAACTATAAACTTACTTTTGCCCTATCCTGTATAATGTATAGTCCAAATTGCTAAAGAAAATATAAATGTAAACAGTTATTTTTTCCAATTAAAATAATTATCTGATATTAGATATATCATACACAATTTATCTCAGCAAAATATAATTTGAAGGCTAATCATCATAGTAAAATTTGTCCTTTCAACTAGAAAAAATTAAGAAGAAAAAGCAAAGTCAATATTAATATATTAAGTCTCTTTTAGGGGACAACTAAGCTGCATTGTAAAGAATCATATCTAAATCATTCCTAAGCATTCCAAAATACTTCTGTAATTTTGGCAAGCATGTAAAACAGCTTACAAATGAGTTGACACTTGGCAGGTAGCAATCATTGCCTTAGGTGGAAGGTTTAAATGTTTGTTTTTCTTTTAGGTGTTACTAGAGGCCCGGTACACGAATTCATGCACGGGTGGGGTCCCTCAGCCTGGCCAGCGGTCAGGGCCAATTGGGGTTGTCTCACCTAGTTCTGATCGGGGCGGCAGGCCGGGGGTAGGGACCATGGGAGGTTGGCTGTGGGAGTACACTG
>NW_005872091.1:5720-37489 GCF_000147115.1 Myotis lucifugus
GCCCACCAGCCAATCAGAAGAGTATGCAAATTAACCCAACAAAGATGGTGATTAATTTGCATACACAGGCACCCAGCAAAGACTGAAGACAGTGTAGAAGGAAGCCAAGCACTGCAGAAGGGAGCCAAGTGACAGAGAAGGGAATGGATCAGAGGTAGCAGATACGGGAGCGGAGCTGAGGCAGCGGACACAGGAGGGAGCGAAGTGGCGGAGAAGGGAGGGAGCAAGGCGGTGGACACAGGAGGAAGGCAAAGCAGAGGACATGGGAGGGAGCCAAGGCAGCGGGGAAGGGAGGGAGTGAAGTGGCAGACATGGGAGGAAGCCAGGCAGTGGAAAAGGAAGGGAACGAGGCAGTGGAGAAGGGAGGGAGTGAGGCAGCAGAGAAAGGAGCGAAGCCCACCCTTCTCTGCTTCGCTCTGGTCTCAGGAAGCCCTGTTCTTACAGAAATAAGCCCGAGGAAGCCCTATTCTTGCAGGAATCTTCCTGCAATGGGCCTCTAGTATATATATATATAATGATGTTTAAAATAAGATTATGACAAGCTGTATTTCTTTGAAAAACTGCCTGAAATTTTAGCTAAAGATCAAAACACTCAACTAAAAGCTCATCTGAATAATGTGTGTTCTGAGGATCCAGGGAATCATACTACCCAATCTCTGCTGGTAATATAGCCTTTCCAATGATTCATCATTCATTTTTACATATTTATTTTTTATATGAAAAAAATAGTTTAGAAGAAATCTGATTATATTCCATCCTATTGGCAAAAAGTAGGAGTAGACAAAACTGTTCAACATGATTTGTTTTTGTTGGATTACATGTATGAATACCAGTTTCTTACTGTGGTACACTTTTGAGTAAACCAACGGCTTGACTACAGCTACTTGAGGCACAAGCATTACTTGGGAATACCATTTGTAATTTGGAGAATAAACTTCATGGGAAAAGTTATCTTGAGAAGCTGGCTAAACTAAATTCTTCCACATGCATCTTCCTAGGACATCAGATTAACCTAAGCATATCTTCAAAGCCATGCCAAGAACACAACACTGTAATGGAATGCGATTCGCACAAAAATCTCCTGAAGTTTAGGATTAGAACTTTTATTTTTGCTTCAGGCTCTTAAGAAAAGCACATATATGTCCACACCCAGAGCTGAGGGACAAAGAAGGCCACTGTGATTGTGAGGGAGGACACTGTCATTTATTGAGCAAAGAGTGTAGCTACATGCCAGAGAAATGTTTTAAAAATTGGGTTCATTAGTTACTTGACCGTTACTTCCTATAACATTCTCCAGCATGTCTCCTTATTTTATAAAGCTAACAAGAGTTAGTTCAGAGAGAGCATACTTTAGAAAACATGGAACTTGATACCTACATTAGAGTTATAGCTACCTCTATGGTCTAAGTGTTCCTGTCCTCCAAAAATTTGTAAGTTGAACTCCTAATGCCCATTGTAATTGTATTAGGAGGTGCAGTCATTGAGAGGTGCTTAGGTTCATGAGGGCAGAGTCCTCATTAGTGGGATTAGTGCCCTTATTACAGGTGCTTCACAAGCTCTCTAGCCCAGTGATGGCGAACCTTTTGAGCTCAGCGTGTCAGCATTTTGAAAAACCCTAACTTAACTCTGGTGCCGTGTCACATATAGAAATTTTTTGATATTTGCAACCATAGTAAAACAAAGACTTATATTTTTGATATTTATTTTATATATTTAAATGCCATTTAACAAAGAAAAATCAACCAAAAAAATGAGTTCGCATGTCACCTCCGACATGCGTGTCATAGGTTCGCCATCACTGCTCTAGACCTTCCACCAAGTGAGGGCACACTGGGAAGTCTGCCCTCTGGAAGAGTGTCCTCACCCTACCATGCTGACACCTTGGTCTCAGAACTTAAGTTTCCAGAACTTTGAGGAATAATTTATGTTGTTTATAAACTATCCAATCTGCAATAATTTGTTATAGCAGCCCAGACTGATGTGCATTGACAATATACTAAATTAGAGATACATTTCCAATTTCAATTACCCTAAGCTTTACTAGTTGTAAATTATTTTTTTTCAGAGTTGTATGATTAAGCTATTATAGGCTATTAAGTGGTTGAAAAAAATGTACTAGGGTAAACATTATCATTAGTGCAAAGGAGCCATAGATTAAAGATTGAACCATTATGTAATTAATTTAATAAGCTGCTTGTAGAAAAAATATGACAATCTTCATTTTGCTAAAGTTTAATAATTACATCTAATTTTATAATCTTATTCATTTCTAGGAAAATGTGTGCACAAGGCTCTGAGACATGCAGTTTTCTGTATCTCTACTTTTACATAGTCATCTCTAAATGGTTAAGTACCTTTCACTAAAATGAAGTCTTTGACACACTCCAGAACTAAAATCTATGATTTAAGGAGCATGACATATGATAACTTCCATGTGATGTAGTCAACAATACTGAGTAATCAGACTAAATCGTAGGCACAAAATTTTTAAAAAATCATTTAATTTTAATTAATATATTATTTAAAGTGTTTGTAGAAAAATATTTTCCAAAAAAAATTTCTACATAATGCTGTTAGGTCAGAAGTTTTAGTCTTCAAGCCTGTATTCATTATTTATGAATCATAAAGGGAAAAAGAACCAACAAACTTTCAAAAAAGTATATAAAGAACAATACTTCAGAAATGTATATACTCTAGTATTCCTTTGCAAAAAAAATCTGATTCTAACTTCACTTCCTACAGTTTTAGTAAATTTTTCATCATAGGGAAGGCCAGATATTTTTTCCTTTGGCCAGTACAGAAATTAAGACAGTTAGTTAAAGCAAATAAATGAGATTAGATATCAAAGTAAAACACATTGTTATGCATATGGCAGTTGAGTTCTCTTTTAGTTTTCATAAAAAGTACCTCATATGGTATAAGTTTATAAAACTATAGTAATCAAACTGTATGGCATTGGCACAAATACAGACATATAGATAAATAGACCAGAATACAGAGTCCAGAAATAAACCCTTGCTGATATTGTCAATTGTAGTCAAGATATTCAATGGGGAAAGGATAGTCTCTTTAATAAATGCAGTTGAGAAAACTAGCCACAAGCAAAATAAGGAAACTACACCATACACAAAAATCAATTTAAAATATATTAAAAACTTGAACATAAAATCTGAAACCATAAAATCTCTAGAAGTAAACATACAGTGTAAGCTTCTTAAAAAAATTAAATCTTTATTGTTGAAAGTATTATGTATGTCCCCTTCATTCCCCTATTGACCCATTCTAGCCCAACCTCATTCTGCCCTGGGCCTTCACCACCCTATTGTCTGTTTCCATGGGTTATACATATATACATACAAGTTTTATGATCTCTTCCCACCTACCCACCCACCCCCACCTTCCCTCTGAGATTCCACAGTCTGTTCCCTGCTTCTATGTCTCTATATCTATTTTGTTCATCAGTTTATTTTACTCATTAGATTCCACATCTGAACCAGTCTGCATTTCCACCAACAGTGTGCTAAGGTTCCCTTTTCTAGATATCCTCACCAGCACTTGTCATTTGTTGATTTGTTGATGACAGCCATTCTGACAGGTGTGAGGAGATACCTCATCGTTGTTTTAGTTTGCATCTCTCTAATGATCAGTGACTGAGCATTCTTTCATATGCCTCTTGGCCTTCTATACGTCCACTTTAGAGAAGTGTCTATTTAGGTTCTTTGTCCGTTTTTTAATTGGGTTTCTTGTCTTCCTTTTTTTAAGTTGTACAAGTTCCATATATATTTTGGATATTAACCCTTTATCAGATGGATCATTGCCAAATATGTTCTCCCATACAGTCGGCTCTCTTTTCATTTTGTTGATGGTTTCTTTTGCTGCATAGAAGCTTTTTATTTATTTTTCTCCTTAGTTTTCTTTGCCCTGGGCGAGGTATCTGTAAACATATTGCTATGAGAGATGTCTAAGATTTTTCTGCCTGTGGATTCTTCTAGGATTTTTATAGCTTCATGACTTAGGTTTAAGTCTTTTATCCATTTTAAGTTTATTCTGATGTATGATATAAGTTGCTGATCTAGTTTAATTTTTTTGCATGTATATGTCTAATTTTCCAAACACCATATACTGAATAGACTGTCTTGAGCCCACTGTATGTTCTTGCTTCCTTTGTCAAATATTAATTGAGCATAATGGCTTGGGTCAATTTCTGGGTTCTTTGTTCTGTTCCATCTATATGCCTGTTACTGTGCCAGTACCTGGCTGTTTTGAGAACAGTGGCTTTGTAGCATAACTTAATATCTGGTATTTTGATCCCTCCAACTTTGATCTTCTTTCTCAAGATTGCTGGAGCTATTTAGGGACTTTTTTTTGGCTCCAAATAAATTTTCGGAGTATTTGTTCTGGTTCTGTAAAATATGCTATTGGTATTTTAATAAGGAATGTATTGAATCTATAGATTGCTTTGGGTAGTATGGAACTTTAATGATGTTAATTCTACCAATCCATGAACAAGGTATATTCTCCCACTTGTTTATATCTTCCTCTATATCTTTTTTCATAGTCTAGTAGTTTCCCAGTACAATCTTTTACCTCCTTGGCTAACTTTATTCTTAAGTATCTTAATTTTTTGTTGTTGCAATGGCAAATGGGATAATTTTTTTAGGTTCTTTTTCTGAAAAATCATTATTGGTGTATAAAAATGCCATTGATTTCTGGGTGTTAATTTTGTATCCTGCTACATTGTCAAATTCCTTTATTAAATCTAGTAGTTTTTGGTGGACACTTTATGGTTTTCTATGTAGGATATCATGTCAACTGTGATTAATGAGAGTTTTATTTCCTCTTTTCCAATTTAAATGACTTTTATTTCTTCTTATTGTCTGATCACGGTGGCTAGGACTTCCAGTATTACGGTACAACCGGTACAACTGGTATGTTGAATAAGAGTGGTGAGGGGACATTCTTGTGTTGTTCCAATTCTCAGAAAAAAATAGTTTTAGATTTTCGCCATTGAGTATGATGTTGGCTGTAGGTTTGTCATATATGGCCTTTATTTTGTTGACATATGCTCCTTCTATTTCCACTTTGCTGAGAGTATTTCTTGTTTTAGTCAAAAATGAGTGTTAGCTTTTGTTAAATGCCTTTTCTGCATCAATTGATATGATCATGTGATTTTTGGCTTTCAATTAATTTATGTGATGTATCACTTTTATTGGTTTGTGAATATTGAACCATCCTTGCATCCCTAGAATAAATCCCACTTGGTCATGATGTATGATATCTTTAATTCTAGTATATTGTGGTTTTAGCATCCATGCCCATCAGGGAATTTGGCCTGTAATTCTCTTTCATTGTAGTGTCTTCATCTGGTTTTGGAATTAGATAATGTTGGCATCAAAAAGAGCTTCCAAGTATTTCTTCCTCTTGGAATTTTTGAAATAGTTTGAGGAAGATAGGTGTTATTTCTTCTTTGAAGTTTTGGTAAAATTTCCCTATGAAGCCATCCGGACCAGGGCTTTTGTTTGCTGGAAGTTTTTTTTGGTTACTGTTTCTATTTCCTCAGTTGTTATTGGCCTATTTAGGTTTTCTGATTCTTCCTGATTGAGTTTTGGAAGATTATATTTTTTAGGAATTTTTCCATTTCATCCACATTATCCAGTTTGTTTGCATATAGTTGTTCATAGTATTTTCTTACAATCTTTTGTATTTCTGTGGTGTCAGTAGTTACTTCACTGCTTTTATTTCTGATTTTATTTATTTTGGTTACACTCTCTGTTTTTTGATAAGACTGGCCAACGGTTCATCAATATTTTTTAATATATTTTTATTGATTTCAGAGAGGAAAGGAGAGGGAGAGAGAAATAGAAACATCAATGATGAGAGAGAGTCATTGATTGGCTGCCTACTGAACTTCCCTACTGAGGATTGAGCTCAAAACTTGGCATGTGCCCTTGACCAGAATGGAACCCGGGACCCTTCAGTCTGCAGACCAATGCTTTATCCACTGAGCCCAACTGGCTAGAGCCGGTTCATTAATCTTTTTTTTTTTTTTAGTGTTGTTTAAAGTATTACATAAGTCTCCTTTTTTCTCCATTGACCTCTATCTGGCTGCTCCACCCCCCAGCACATGTTCTCATCCCCCTACTGTCTGTGTTCATTGGTTATGCTCATATGCATGCATACAACTTCTTTGGTTGATCTCTTATCCCCTCACATACCCTCCCCGCTGCTCCCCTCGTCCCTGTCTTCCCACATAGGTTGAACAGTCTGTTTGATGCTTCTATGACTCTGGTCTATTTTTGTTCATCGGTTTATGTCAGGGGTGGGCAACCCCTGGCACTCGTGCCAAACATGGCATGCCAGTAACTTTTGCTGGCATGCGAAACCCTCTCTTATAATCTTCCATTTACAATGTTTTTCTTAATATCGATTTTTTTATTTTTCAGATAAATTCAGTGTAGGTGCATCTTAGATAAATAAATAATTTTACATAACAAGTTATCTTAAAGACCGTAGACATGGCTGACTTTGAAATGCTGTTGATTGAATTTCAGAGTAGCTCAATTTGGAAGCAGAAATTTATTGACCTTAGAGATGACTTGGAAAACATTGAAAAAACGTGATTAGAGACAGCAGTACCAGAGAGAAGTGTCGAAAATGAACTATTGAGGACTTGGAATGCCATTCCAGAAAATTTTTCCTGTTTAAAAAACTTTGCAACAGCATTACTCTCCATGTTTGCATCCACATATGCTTGTGAATCTTTGTTCTCAGTGATGAATTTTGTTAAGTCTCATAATAGGAGTAGCCTGACGGATGAAAGTAGTAGCTCGTGCATATCTCTGAAGGTCACAAAAATATAAACCTGATGTAAAAACTCTGTCATCAGTGATGCAACAGCAAAAGTCCCACTGATAATATCAAGCGGAGTCATAAAGTTTTCTGTCGGACTATCAGTGTACATGTATACATTAATAAATAAATGTATTTTTCATCATCATATACTGTGTTTTTGTCGCTCAAATGAATTTTATTATTTCTTCAAGGTTCTTCACATATGTACACCTTAAGAGATATCAAGTAGGCGTAACATGTTCTCAAAAAATTAGGGTTGGCACACTAGAGAAAGATGTACTCTGCAGTATGAGGGAATGACTCAGCACAGGAAACTGGGGTGGTTGCCCTCTGAGCACCAACCCCAGGGGCCACAAGTCTGGCTTCTGCTCACACATCTCCAGTCCACTCTGGTCTCCCTCTGCTGGGCCCCAAGGTGAGTGGCCGCACATGAAATTTTGTGCATTGGCCCTTTAAGAGGGTGCCTGCATTTCCAGCCATGTCTGGCTGGTAGACAGCAACTCTGCTGCTTTTCACAGCCAAATATTTTGTGGGCACTTTTCTCAGTTCTGGTGCTCTGGGCTTGGGAGCCCAGCTTCAGGGTTAAAACCCCTGAGTTCTCAGTGTGAACCGCTCCCACAGCTGAGATATCTCTCCAAAACCCCAGCTGTTGTCTGTGAGAGCCCAACCAGTGCTTCTGCATCTCGACACTTCCTATCAATCTCTATGCAGTCTCCACTTTCCATCCTTGGTTATGAGGGTTTTCTCCAGTTAGTCTTCAGTTGATTTTTCAGGGTCATCCTTCTCTATTTTAGTTGTATTTCCAGTTTGGTCCTGAGAGACTGTCAGTGTAGCTTCCACTTACTCTGCCACCATTTTGGAATCCAGGGTAAGCTTCTTGACATCAGTTTTGGCAATAATTTTTTTTTTGAACTCGACACTAAAAGCAAAGGCAACAACAACAAAAAATAAACAAATGTGATTATGTCAAAATAAAGTTTTTATTTGCAGCAAAGGAAACCATCAATAAAATGAAATATTTGCAAATTATAAAACTAATACAGGATTAATATACAAAATATATAAAGAGCTCATACAACTTAATAGCTGAAAAGCAAACAAATCAATTTAAAAATGGGCTGAGTATATGAATAGACATTTTTCCAAAGAAGGCACACAAGTTGCCAATAGGTATCTAAAAAAAGTGCTCAACATCATTAATGAACATGCAAATCAGAACCATGATGATATGCCTCACACTTGTTAGGATGGCTATGATCAAAAACACAAAACATAACGTGTTGATGAAGATGTGGAGAAAAGGGGATCCTTGTGCCTTGTTGGTAGAAATATAAATTGGTGGAGCCACTATGAAAAACAGTATGATCATTTTATTATGATATTAAGTGTCTTTTTCTGAGTAAGCATACACACCATGTGATATTATTGTAAAAATTATAAATAGTGTTTTAGGGAGATTTATATTCCTTAACATAGTTAATAATATTTTTACCAACATGTGGATTTTCTTATCCTCTGCACAGAATATAGTCAAAGACTGCTGCAGTTAAATATTTTACCCTATGTTCTCCCTGCATGATCTACAATAATAATGTGCTTCATGTTAATATTTACTGCTGTGTTGCTAACAATTACCTGAAAGAGAAGTTGGGGTGCTTCACTGGGCTGGAAAAAGTTTAGCTACATCAGAATGCAGGTCTAATTAAGCAAGTTTATCCTATCTAATAAAAGAGTAGTATGGAAATCAACCATCACTTCATCACTCCATCACTATGTCACAAAGATGGTGGCGCCCAGTCCCCTTAGCCCCACTGCTGAAGTGTCAAGGCCTGTCACCACTCCGGCGGGCCAATTGTGGCAGTGTCCAGGCCTGTGGACCTGGCTGGGGGCCGCGGGGATAGGCAGGAAGTCATGACCTGCCCACTCCAGTGGGCTGATGCAGCCTCCTGCTCTGCAGCCGCCACTGCAGTGTGCGGGCCTGTGGGCCTAGCCGAGGCCGAGCAGTGAGGCACGACCCGTCCACTCCGGCGGGCCAATGCAACCTCACCATCTGCACTGCCACCTCCGCTGCTGCAGTGTCCAGACCCAGGCCCCCAGCCTGCCCTGGGCTCCACTCAAGGAGGGGCTGGGGGTCTGGGGTTTACTAAACTTTACTGGAGCTTCTCCCCACCCCACCCCCACTTTCTGCCCCTCCCCATGGGGGTGCACGCCTGCACGGTGAGTGTGAAGCTTACTACCTGCTCCCCAGAAGTGGGGGCAGTAAAGAATGGGGGTGGGGGGGGAGAGGAAAGAATGTGGAGCATTCATGATGAAGAGGTGCTTGAGAATGAGGCTTGGAAGCCTCATGGGGAGGTTTGTTCTGTTTGCCTTGCGGCTATCCCTTAGGGAAGGTGGAGAGCACAGTTGTGAGGGCTCCCTGTGTGCTGAGTCCAGTTCCATAGCCAACTGGAATTGGCCTCAGTTTCCTGGTCTGCAAAATGGATCAAGTGTGTCCCAGTGCCTTCACTGAGCTTTGAAGGCCAATTGAGATACTATATAAAGAAAATGAGTGAAGACATGAGAAAGAAAAGGAAGGGCGAGCAACACAAAAGAAAGATTGGAAGGAACCTGTAAACCTATTGTCACTTAAATAAGGAATATAGTCAATAGTGTTGTAATGATGGTATGGTGCCAGGTGGTTACTGGAAATATCGGGGAACACTTTGTAAAGGATATGATTGTCTAACCATTATTCTGTAACTAATAAACCTGAAACTAATACAAAATAATATTGAATGTAAAGAAATGAAAATAGGAGTGAAATTTTTTTAAATTTCAAAGTTTAAATAAAGGGTGTAAAGGAAGGAAGGGGGAGAGTAAAAATAGTGTTTTTCATTTTACCACTTCATTGTCTTTTCAGTACCTGAAAAAGACAGTTGTCTTTATATGGTGCTTTTATACTTTTCTAAGTCATTATGTCCTTTGATGTTCAGGGCAACTTAAAGACAAGATAATTATTCCCTCCACTATTCAAAGAAAGGAAATCGTGGTGTCTGGTCCCAATGATTCAATCGTCAAGCCCTTATTGTAAAGCAGGGTTAGTGAAATTTTCTGTGAAGGGTCATATCCTATCTAATAATAGACAAACATGGTAATTATCCATACTTTCACTACCATCACCATTGGCTGATCAGTGTGATATGCAAATTAACCACCAACAAAGATGGCAGCTAATTTGCATACTGCGGGCAGGGCAGAACACCGGGAGCCGCCATCCAGGCCCCCGTGTGCGACCCCAGGAGCCGCTGGAAAGCCAGGCTGTAGGCAAGGCGGCCCTCCGGGATCCAGGAGCCGCCTTGACTGCAGCCAGTGATCATGATCGTGATTGTGATCAGAAAGCTGGGCTGCAGGCAAGGAGGCCTCCTGGGACCCAGGAGCCCATTGGCGAAGTCTGCAGGCGAAGTAGTGATCAAGCTATGAGGGAGAGGGTGGGGGGCGGAAGGAGCTACAGGAGCAGCTCTGGCTGGAGACTGAAGATTCTGGCCGGAGTAAGTAGCAAAGACTGAAGGCTCTAGCTGCAGCGAAGACTGTATCCAGAGCCAAGATGGAAGGCAGTGGCCAGATTGAAGGTCTGGGTCCCGGGTGCCAGAGGAAAACTGGTGCTGGCAGCCAGGAGAAAGAAGGCCTATTGCACGAATCTTCGTGCAACTGGCCTCTAGTCTATACTAGTAAAAGCCTTGGGGGTGATCTGGCAAGCAGGGGAGGGCAGTTGGGGGCAATTAGGCCTGCAGGGGAGCTGCTAGGGAGCGATCAGGCTGGCAGGCAGAAGCAGTTAGGGGCAATCAGGCAGGCATGCAGGTGAGCGGTTAGGAGCCAGCGGTCCAGGATTGTGAGAGGGATATCCAACTGCCGGTTTAGGCCCAATCCCGGCAGTCCGACATCCTGGGATCAGGCCTGCCGGACATCCTTGGATAAGGCCTGCTGGTCACCAGGGGCATCCTGGGATCAGGCTTGCCAGACATCCTGGGATCAGGCCTAAACTGGCAGTCGACATCGCCCAAAGGGTCTGAGATTGGAGAGGGTGCAGGCTGGGCTGAGGGACACCCACCTCCCGTGCACAAATTTCATGCACTGAGCCACTAGATCTATATATAAAAAAGACTAAGTGGACCAGCGCATGCACAATACATACAAAGCTCCTGCTGGCACCAATCACATGCATGTGTTTTGACTGGTCATTGTCAATCGTAAATTTGGTTGACACTTCTATTATAGAGAAAAGGTGAATGCAATATTAAAATATTTCTTCTAATTAATTTCCTTTCAATGTGCACAAATTTGTGCACTGGGCCACTGGTACTTTAATAATAAAGCAAATTTAAAAAGAGAGAGGCATTAGTCTGTTTTCCCTTAAGGCTTTTGACTGATTAAATGCAGTGCACCCACATTATGGAGGGTAATCTGCATTAATCAAAGTCTACTTTAAATTGTAATATCATCTAAAATACTTTAGAGCTACTTATCAATTAGTGTTCAATTAAAAATCTGGGTTCCATGGCTTACCCAGATATTTACCAATAAAATTAACTATCACACACTAGGTTTGAAGATGGTTTGGATTAGGTTAGGTTCTTTGGTTAATCTCTTGACCAATTCTTTGGGTTCATTCTTTTTAAAACAAAATAAATAGAAAGATCCAGTTTGGAAAAATGAGATACCTGAAATCAAGCCTCTTACCTTTATCCCCTAATGGAGAATCAGTGGTTAATTTTAGTGTTATTATTATTGTTAAATTGAGAAATTATTTGCTATATTTTGCTGGTTAAACACAGGCTCTCAGATGATATAATCAACAACTTCCTATTTCCTTATATTCCAAAGGTTTGAGTCTAAGTAATACATATCACCAGTAAAGCAATTCTAATAATATATTCAGTGAAGCCTTTTATTTTTAAATATATTTTTATTGATTTTAGAGAGGAAGGGAGAGGGATAGAGAGAGATAGAAACATCAATGATGAGAGAGAATCATTGATCAGCTGCCTCCTGCACGCCCACTACTGGGGATCGAGCCCGCAATCCAGTCATGTGCCATTGGCCAGAATCGAACCTGGTACCCTTCAGTCCGCAGGCCAATGCTCTATCCACTGAGCTAAACTGGCTAGGGCTTCAGTGAACTCTTATGTACTCCAAGAGAGTCCTCAAAAATCTGCAGAAAAGCAAATGAAAACTAATCATTATAATGGTTATAAGCTTGCTGTGAATATAAAATAAAGGTTGCTTATAAAACATTTGGCCTAGTTTATGGAAGAAATAACCTCACAGTAAATGATATTGTTATTTTAATTACTACATTGTTTTTATGTTCGTATAATAATAAAAGCGTAATATGCTAATTAAACTGAACAATCTTCCGAATAACCATGATATGACACCCACTGGCGCCAGGCCAGCCAAGGCGGGTGCAATGCGATTGGTCGGGGACCCGACCATCCCCGCATGATTGCTCTGCAGAGGGAGGCTCAGGCCACTGACCAGCAGGCTGCAGTGGGTGGGCAGGGCCTCCCTCTGCGAGGGAAGCCTGGGTCCTGGGTGCCAGCAGCTGGAGGGAAGCCTGGGTCCTGGGTGCCAGAGGGAAGCCAGTGCCAGCATCCGGGGAAGGAAAACCTACCATTGCACGAATATCATGCATCGGGCCTCTAGTAGAATAAGAATATGAATCAGATCAGTCTGTATTAAGCCCTATCTTTATCCAAGCCCATGCCCTAACCAATGTTTAAAATGCCTTTACCTCTTCCAAATTCTTGAATGAAGGACCCATCTATAATAATAAAAGCATAATATGCTAATTAGACCAGACAGCCGAATGACCTTTTGGACAATCTTCTGGATGAAGCCGGGGTTGCGAGGGCCAAGGCAAGCCACCCCAGCTACAAGGGCCAAGCCCCTTGCTGGAATTTCGTGCATTGGGCCTCTAGTTTAAAGATAATATCAAAAGATTAAAAACAAACAGTAGCAATGACAAAAAGTCAACAAAATAAGCCAAATATTCCTTTTAGGGAGAGAAATTAACTTCTAAATATGTGCCAACTTCAATGGACATGTTAAAATTATATATTTCTTGTCAAGTGTAGTGATTCATAATGATATAGCCACATATGAGTCTTGCTTTTCATTGTGATATGCCATCAAAGGGGAAAAAGACTACTCGGGGATACGTTGGGTAGAGAGCTCTGTAGACTGACCCTTTGCTGATAAGTTGATGCAGTTCTCATTAGCAGCAACCCTGATGCTTGCCCTCAATAAAAGATAACATCCTGCTGTTAACATAATTTCCATTTTTGTGATTTAATGACGCAATTATATTAAATATATTTTTCAAATGGATTAGGGTTTAAATGAAGATAAAAATGTTTTTATAAGTTTTCATTCTGTTTCCCCCAAACCAAATAATATTTTTTACTTTGTGATTACATAGGATAAATATGACAAAAAGGTTGACAATATTCAAGTGATATTTTTCATATATTTGATAACAAGAGAACAATTATTTGTTAAACTATTACTATATACTAGAGACCCAGTGCATACAAAATCATGAACTGGGGCAGGGGTGGGGGGGTTCCTCAGCCTGGCCTGCCCCCTCTCACAGCCTAAGCCAGTCTGGCCTCCCTCTGCAGGAGGCGACTGGGCCAATCAGGGGAAGGCGCCGCCCTCATCACCTGGCTGCTGCTGTTGGCCGCCATGGCTGTCGGCCCTCAGCCCTCACTTCTTAGCGCTGGCCCGGCCCCTTGCCCACTGGTGGGTGGGGGGCCATCTTGGGCCAGGTCAGCTGGGGGAGGGGCTGTGGGAGGTTGAGAGACAGTAGGTCGCACCCCCTTCAGCCTCTGTGGAGGCGTGGCGCCGGGACCAGGCCCAAGCCCCTGACTCTGTGGCTGACTCTGCAGAAGGGGCAGCATTGGGACTGGGACCATGCAGCCCCCTCTCCCACTGCCTCTGTGGAAGGGGTACAGGCACTGGACTGGCCCATGCCACCACCTCTCCCGTGCTGCCTCTTCTCCCGTGCCACCGCCTCTCCTGCACTGCTGGCCCTCGGCCCTCACAGCCACTGCAGCTTTGTCCAGAAAGACGTCTGGAAGATGTCCAGTCTTTCTGGTCTAATTAGCATATTACCTTTTTATAAGTATAGACTAGAGGCCCCATACATGAAGATTCATGCAAGAAAAGGCCTTCCTTCCCCTGGCTGCCAGCACCTGTTTCCCTCTGGCACCCAGGACCTGGGCTGCTTCACTCCGGCCACTCCCACCACCCACCGGGAGTGTGCTCTGAGCCGCTCCACATGGATACTCAGAGCACCCCCCCCCCCACCCCTGGTGTGTGTGTGTGTGTGTCTGCTGGGGCTGGGGGCTGCACGCAGCCCCCCTCTGCCCATCTGCGTGTGCAGCTCCTCCTGAGCGGTGGTGATGCAACCTCCTCCAGCTGGTCATAATGCACGGCTAATTTGCATATTACCTGGTTATATATATAGATACTTAATAACTTTTGGGAGTATATCTAAAATTGCTCATAGAAGCATCCATTTAATTTCTTTTTACTATGAAAAATATTGCATCTCTTTTATTGAAACACAGGTAAAATTTTACTAATTAAATTGAATGCTGATATTGTAGGAATTTGGTCAGGAGCTATATTTTCTGAAGGGAAGCATCCTATCATTGTGGGAAGAGGAAAACTTTTATAATGTCAGATCTATGTTTACATTTGGCTTTACCATTTAATAGATATATGACCTTGAACAAGTTATATCTTCTCCTGAAACAATATCAGATTTTGTCATTCAATTAAGTAGTGAATGGAATATTAGATAATAAATATAAAACACATGGCTCATTATAACTATTGCCAAAGCATAGATTTTTTAACTTGGGACCTCTAATGGTTTAATGAAAGTGGCCATTAAGAGAAAAGTGCTTTGTTTTTTTTTAATAATTGATTTTCTGATTTAAATTGTGGAATATTTAAATAATCTGTAAATTATGATACATATTTTTTATGGCAAGCATTTATTTTTATTGTCATTAAAATTTAAAATGTCATTCTATAAAATGCCATCAAGTTATTTTTAAATGGCTTTGGCCAATTTGTGAGAAAAAGACCTAAAGAAAAGAAAAATGGAAAATATGCAAATATCAAACATATTTAATAGTATTGAGTCCCCCTAATCTATTATAAAATAAAGAAGAAGCCACTATTGGTCTGTCTTCCCACCAGACACATAGATGTTCCCAAAGACATGAGGACCTGGAGAAGTCACAGCTAACTTGGGCATGGACTGTAGTCAGAGAACAACATGAATCCCCACCATGCCAGACACTCCACAGCAGGAGTGGTGTTCACTGCAGAGAATAGAAAAGCCGTATTTGACTGGTGGAATACTGGAGTTCTGGTAGAATCAGATAATTTTATCACCCAAAGCAAGAACACTTCAGATTTTCCCAGAAATATTGAGGGTCAGATTTTTCAGATTCAAAAGTCTTTCACAACCAATTAGTGATTAAAAGCTGGGGAAATATGCTTTTATCTTGTTTAACCACCTAGTTTTGTGTAAATATTATATTTACCATTATGCTGTGCTAAAAACAGTGATGATTTGTTCTTTAAAAATAATACATATAAACATATATATATAAAATACTAATGTCACCTAATATAATATTTAATGTATATTAAATTGAGAATGAAATATGTGGATCTGGAGAAAAATCTAAGCAGCAAGGCATATCTCTAAACTATTTTGAGAAGTTGTAATTCTACACTGCATTCTGCTATACACCCAAATATTAAAAAAATTTCAATATCCTATAATTAAAATTCCAATATGTTTAAATTGACACATTATAAATCCCAACTGATTTTTGTAGGCATGCATAAATATAAACATTAATTCATTTTGTTTTTATGCAATATTTTTTGAACTTACCAAATTATCAATGTATTATATTTATTACATAAAAGTAGAGATTTTAGTCAATTACATTTAAAATATTATCTTTAGTTTTGTTCTGAACTTGCATAAAAATCAATGATGAATATTTATTTGTTTACATTACTTATTCTGCTAATTCAACATTAGCAATATTAAACAAAATTAAAAATTTTTATGGAACTCATTTTATCCACTTAAATAAGAACAATAAAGCATTTTTCCTTCTAAAATAAGTGTTACATTTCCCATCATCATTTAATTCAAGGAGAATCATTGAACATTACTTCAATTTTAAATGATCTTTGTAAACAACTTTCTATAGCAAAAGCTATTAGATATGAAATAATGTTTATAAGTTATATTTGTTACTGCATTAGATTTTTTAATGGGGAAACTTTTAATTTCTATGTAGGCAACTATCATTGGTCTCCTGTAAAATACCAAAACAACAATTAAAGTGGATCTACTGACAATTTGCAACAGCAGTGCTTAATTATTTATATTGACTCATTTTTTTAAACGTATTGTCTCATTTCATCTGAATATTCTCAACCTTACTGCTCCTTGTTATCTTCACTTCCTACATGAAATGGCATTTTCTTCCCAGATTCAACCTGGTTTCAGCCTCACCACTATTCATAATTTTTCTTTCACTCTGTGACTTTTAGGCAATATAGCCTATTGATGTTACTGCAATTGACTCTCCAGCAATCCCTGAGTAAAGGGGGTCCCACCCAGCCATCTAAAACAGCTGGCAAGGTAAATAAAAATCACATCAAATGGATTTATAAAAATAATGTAAGAATAATAAGAAAAATCTTGATTTACATCTTTCATAATATATCTAAAATGAGAATTACCATTATCATAAATCTAGATTTCCAAACCTTCAAATTACTGAAATGCATAATTGGTGGAATAATAAAAAATCTCACAAGTTTGTATTTGGGAAGCCCATAGAGTATACAAATTATACTTTGTTAATTCCATAATATAGATATTGAGGCTAAATTAATTCATAATTTATAGAACTCTATAAATTATAATCCAGTGATAGAATCAATATATCATGAAGATATTATTTAAAAAATATCCAATTAGGCCATATAAATAAATTATTAAATAAGACATAGAATAATATATATCAATCGTCCACACAAATATAAGTATATACTTTCATATGAATTAATATAAATATTCATTTTGTTCATATATCAAGAAGGGATCAAATAAAAGAGTGTGATGAAGGCAGAAAAAGTTGTCAAAGATATGAGAAAGGTATGACTTCAGAGCTTGAAAACAGTCCACATTATACTGTGGTATTTTAAATTTAGGGCAACCCTAAAAGTTAATGTTAGTTCTTGTGACAAGATAAAATGCAGTAAAGTATAAGATGACAACAAAAGATGAAGTGTAAACATAATAAAATCTCATAAAATATAATTAAATGAAATTAAGTTAAACAATAGTGAGTTATAGCATGCTTTTATTTCTTGCTTGGCAAAAAGTAACAAGTATGATTATGTGCTGGTGACAGCAGTGTTCTGAGAGAAATTAGGACTCTAATTTATGGTTAGTAGGAAGTACTTTATAATATTTTTTAAACATTTTGAATAATATTTTAATAAGCACCTAATATAAATTTCTACACATAGTAACTCTTCAATTATTTACATACATTTTCATATACCAATTATACTTCTAATATTGATTTTAAGATTATAGACAGATATTTGTTTATAATACTAACATTACAAATAACATGCTAATGAATTAAAAATTTATGAAATAATTCATAATGCATTTATTCATGTTTCATTATAACTAATACATATATAATTAATCAAGGTATATATTAACAAAGACCAGAATGTACTGTTATATATGGTATATTTGAATGGTAAAAATGCATATTATATAGGAAAGTTTAATACTGTTTATAAACATCTATAATAATAAAAGCCTAAGCAACCATCACAATGGAATGGACGATTGAACAGGCTGCGTGGGGCGACCAGGTCAGCAGGGGGGTTAGTGAGGGGAAACTAAATGACTGAACAGCAAGTTGCATGGGGCGACCACGCCTGCCGGAGGGGCAGTTGGGGATCGGGCCTAAACCAGCAGTCGGACATCCCCCACGGGGTCCCAGATTGGAGAGGATACAGGCTGGGCTGAGGGGACCCGCCCTCTCCCCCCCCGCATGAATTTTGTGCACCGGGCCTCTAGTATTTATGTTTGTTAACAAATAAATGAACATCCCTCAAGTTATGAATCAATATGTAAAGTTATTTTTTTCATTTTTTAAAACTTTACAGTAATTTTAATAAGAAAGTGAAAATATAAATAATCCCATTGTATGAAAAAGTTAAAATAAATTTAGAGATTTAAAACATATAAATTAGATTTTAAACTCTACAGAAAGAATATTACAGTAATCTACTCTGTTGGTCACAGAATTATAACTGTTTTTCAAAAGCATACATAGAATAGTGGAAATAAATTTTAGAGACTTAGATTAGTATTTTATCTTAAGTTGCTTTTCTAATTAATGGCAAAAGGAGGTAATCTAAAAATCAAGTCTGCTGCCCCCAACTACTATTTTTTCTACATCATACAGTTAGCTATATTAAATATAAATATAGTTATAACTCTTCATGATTTTTTCCCCTTATTTTTAAATTTATCTTCAAGAGTTTTCCTTTTGGTATTCTGGGTCTAGTGCAGGGGTGGGCAAACTTTTTGACTCGAGGGCCACAATGGGTTCTTAAACTGGACCAGAGGGCCGGAACAAAAGCATGGATGGAGTGTTTGTGTGAACTAATATAAATTCAAAGTAAACATCATTACATAAAAGGGTACGGTCTATTTTTTTTTTAGTTTTATTCATTTCAAACGGGCCTGATCCGGCCCGAGGGCCGTAGTTTGCCCACGGCTGGTCTAGTGCATTCCCATGCAATGTGAATTTATTTTATAACCTAATTGGAAATTGAGGTTTGAAGAAGTGGCTTTGATTTATGCTTGGAGTGTACATTTGAAAATATAAAAATACTAGTGGCCTGGTGCAAAGATTCATTCACATTGAAAGGAAATTAATTAGAAGAAATATTTTAATATCACTATTTTCCCTTTCTCTATAATAGAAGTGTCAGCCAAATTTACAATTGACAATGACCAATCGAAACACACACATGTGATTGGTGCCAGTGAGAGCTTTATATATATATCGTACATGCATGAGTCAACTTAGTCTTTTATCTATATATATAAAGAGCCAGGGTCCATAAGGACGGAAGGCTCGACCTAACACTGGAAGTCAGTGCTGGGTTTCCAAAGAGACCAAGCACTGACTGCAGCCAGTGCTGGGGCAGCAACCCAGCACTGACTGCCAAGAGGGCTGCAGATTAGGCCCAGAGAGAGGCCTGCAGAGGGAGAGGCAGGGTCTGATCTGCAGCCTCAGTAGCAGCTGTTGATCAGCCACTGCCTCTCTCTTTCTCTCCCGGCTTCATCAGCAGCCCTGCCTCTGTTTCTCTCAGGGCCTCCAGGGGGCTGCTGATCAGCCCCACCTTTTTGATCAGGCCCAGAGACAGGCCCTGAGATGCTGACTGGCATAGAAACTGACCAATCAGAACCAAATCTGGGTGAAGTGCCAGGAGCCAATGGCTTCCTAGGAGGCGGAGCTTTTGACGCCTACTGGCATAGAAACCGACCAATTAGAACCTAATCAGGCCGGCAGGGGCGGGCAGTTAGGGGCAAGATCAGGTTGGCAAGGGAGGGGCAGTTAGGGGTGACCAGGCAGGCAGAGGCAACTAGGGGTGACCAGGCAGGCAGGCAGAGAGGTTAGGGGAGATCAGGCAGGCAAAGGCAGTTAGGGGTGATCAGGCAGGCAGGCAGGTGAGCAGTTAGAAGCCAGCAGTCCCAGATTGCAAGAGGGATGTCAGACCGCTGGTTTAGGCCTGATCCCACAGAGGTCAGACATCCCCCAAGGGATCCCCAATTGGAGAGGGTGCAGGCTGGCTGAGGGAATCCCCTCACCCCCGTGCATGAATTTTGTGCACCAGGCCACTAGTGTGTGTGTGTGTTTGTGTATATATTTATATATATAACTTGCTTTATTAGACCTGCTTTCTGATGTAGCTAATCTTCTTCCAGCCCAGTGAAACACCCCCAACTTCTCTTTCAGGTAATTGTCAGCAACACAGCAGTAAATATCAACATGGAGCACGTTATTATTGTAGATCACGAAGGGAGAACAAAGGGTAAAATATTTAACTGCAGCAGTCTTTGACTATATGCTGTGCAGTGAGAAAACCTGAAGTCAGTTTCAAGGTTCACCATTTCTTCTTTTCAGTCAGGTCAAGTTTCTAAACTTTCTAAATCTCTGTTTTCCAGCTACTGAAGAGAAAATAGGATTCCACCCAGTCTCCGACCTACCTACTCCAAAACTTCTATGAGGATCAAATGAGATGAGGCATGGGAAAATGGTTCACAGACATTTGGTTAAAGTGTGAAATGTTTGCACCTGGCTATAAAGAAAGTCATGTTCCTGGGCTGAAGAAACTCCAAGGAGGCTAGTTGTTGCTAGGGAGAGGAAGCTGGGCATTGCTATGTGATGTCATTACCCAGCTCCCACAGCTACCATTTCCATGCTGGTCAGGCCTGTGGGTCACATTTTGTGCCATGGGGTCTCGGCAGCATTGGCTGCAATTTGGTGGGGTGTTGCTCCACTGTGGTGGTGGGAACTGTGTCCCACTTGGGGGAAGCCGAGTGTTGCTTTGTGGGCGCCAGGTCCGCAGTGCCAGTGCACATCACAGCAGCTCCTGCATTGAGCATCTGCCCCCAGTAGTCAGTGTGTATCTTAGTGACCAGTTGGATGGTCGGACACTTAGCATATTAGCCTTTTATGTATATAGATACACATATGTTGTTTTGATTATGAGTGGTTTATTTTCTTTGAGAAAAAAATAGCAATTTTTAAGTTAATCTAAAAGAAATAAAACAATTGTAATATTATCATTACAGTTAAAGATAAAACAAAGAGAGGAGAAATATAGTTTTTAAAAATGTAAACCTCGCCCTAACTGGTTTGGCTCAGTGGATAGAGCGTCAGTCTGCGGACTGAAGGGTCCCAGGTTCGATTCCGGCCAAGGGCATGTACCTTAGTTGCGGGCACATACCCAGTAGGAGGTGTGCAGGAGGCAGCTGATTGATGTTTCTCTCTCATCGATGTTTCTAACTCTCTATCCCTCTCCCTTCCTCTCTGTAAAAAATCAATAAAATATATTTTTAAAAAATGTAAACCTCATAGACACAGACAACAGTATGGTGATTACCAGAGGGAAACAGGGGTGGGGAGGTAGAAGAAGCTATAGGAGAGATAAATCGTGATGGAAGGAGACTTGACTTGGGGTGGTAAATACACAATACAATATATTGATGATGCTTTATAGAATTGTACACCTGAAATCTATATAATTTTATTAACCAATGTTACCCAATACATTTAATAAAATAAAAATAAAAATTTTTCTTGAATAAAATGAATTATTACTTATGCCTACTCATTTTGAAATTTAAAAAAAAATGTAACCTATATTAATTGCCATTTGTAGACAAGGTACTTTTCTGGGCAATGTGTATATTCAAAACATGAGAAAATATTGGTGTTTGTGAAAAACATTGATGATGCTCACCAATTACCACTTATTTTTTCCTTAAGAATAATAGACACCATAATTCTCTATCCAATTCAACTTAAGCAGTGTTATATAACTAGTTCTGTCTAATAAAATATGAGTATAATTATATATTTTCCAGTTGAGGTTGGGTAAAGCTCATATGGGATTTTCTCTTTCTTTCTCATCATTATTTAAAAGATTCAAAGACTTTGTTACTGCATCAATTTTAAGTCTATACTGACTGTTACACTGTTAGTCCTAATTTCCAACATATGACATGATGATGAAAAACATGGTAAAGGCACTCCAGGGGTAGAAGTTAAAACCTGGCAGGACTCTTGTCCACCTAAATATAGGAATAGATAGTAGAACTGCCAAATACTAATAGATATTAGGAGAAAAAAAGCATAGAATCTGTAAAATACACACATGATTCAACTTATGATCACCACAAGTGTTTCCAATAGAATGATGTCAAGGATAAGAACATCAGAGTTAGAAAAATCAGGAGAGCAAAATAATAGTCACATAGAAGGTCAACTATTTGCTGTAGTGTCCTACCTGGGAAGAATTATTGTGAAATCATCTACAGTTAAAAATATTTAGCCCTGGCCTGTGTGGTTGGGCATCATCCCATGGACTGTAGGTTGCTGGTTCCATTCCCAGTCAGGGCACATGCTGTGGTTGTAGGCTTGCTCTCCAGTAGCAGGTGTGTAGGAGGCAGCTGACCCATGTTTCACTCTCACATTGATGTTTCTCTCTTTCTCTCTCTCTCTCTCTCTCTCTCTCTCTCTCTCTCTCTCCTCTCTCTCTCCCCCTCTTTCTCTAAAAATCAACTTAAAAATCTTTAATATATTCAAATCCTGTAACATTATAAATTATACCATATTCCAACTCCTTATGAGTAAAATTCCCAGTTTTAGAGGAGAGGAGAAAAATACTATTACTATTACATGTATAAGCTTATCCAATTCTTTCCATTTTGAGTCCAATTTTTACTATACTACCTTGGTGAGTATTATGTTTGATTTGGCACTAATTTCTAGTTCATAAGTACCACATCATCTGTTTTTGGGGACTTGCTGTCTAGGTATTATAAGTTACTTTAATTACTTGAGTAGTATATGATTTCAACTTCCAGAGAATTTGATTCCATATTTATGATTCAAACAAGCAATTGATACCCCACATCCTTTCAATTTATGCACTTTCTTTAAAACTACACATGCATATGTGTGTGCATGTACACACACACACACACACACACACACACCCCAATTACATTCTCCCAAGTCTTTGAGTTTGCTTTGATTCTTTTTGAAAGAACGTACTCTAGCATCGAGAGGTGGACAAGAAAGTTGGAATCACGAAACTGACATGTGAGAGGATACAGAGAGAAAATAGGCAAGAGCAGAAGATCTGCATTAGCACCTAATGAGCCAACCTGCCAATTTTGGCATATAATGCTTCTCTTTGCAAATCCAAGGTAAAAAATTATATAAAACATCTCAATTTGATATCTAGATTATAACACTAGGGGCCCAGTGCACAAATTTGTGCACCTTGAAAAGGAACTGTGGGCCACGAGGCTGCCTTAAGCACAGGGAGGGTCTTGGCCCATCCTCCACACCCCTGCTGGGCCCCTCCCACCACGGTCCTCATCCTCTGTCTTCTGGCAGTCCCACACCTGCAGCCGCTGCTCCCATGCGCTGATGGCACAGGTCCCGCTTGCACTCGCTGATGGTGCAGAGTGATTGGGACCGGCTCTGGGAGCCAGCAGCAGCTGCGAGTGGTGGCCCCAATGACAGTGACCAGCACCCCGCCTTGGCCTTGCACCCCCACTCACCTACTCCATCACCCCCCCAGCGCAGATACCCACCATGTTCCACGCTCTGCCGCCTGCTGCTGACACGCACCATTTTCTGTGTGCACATCATAGCGACTGGTTGTTCAGTTGTTTTGGTTGTTCTGCCATTCGATCTATTTGAATATGAGGGTTTTATATAAAGACATTTTTAAAATAAATGAAAACACTTTAAAATATATTCTTGTCCGAACCATAGGGAATCAAACTCATATTTAAACTTCCATTTAGCTATTATATTCTTAAAATGGTTTCCACTACTAACACCAAGAAAAGAAAAAGGAAATTTGTTTTTAACAAAAAAAGGATGCACTTTGTTGAGAGCTCTATAGGTAATTTTATCCATTGAACCTTTCTTCCTTCTTTGCCCTTAGGTACATAAAAATAAATAGTTATATGTTAAGGCAATGGTTCAGATTTTTATGAATTATTGCAAATCCCTTAATATGGGCTTATGTATTGTCAGTTGTCATATTATCTATACTAATAAAAAGGTAATATGCTAATTAGACCAGACATCTTCCAGATGTCCTTTCGGACAAAGTCACAGTGGCAGGGGCTGAGGCAGAGGTGGTTAGTGATGATCAGGTCAACAGGGGGGAGCAGTTAGGGGGCAATCAGGAAGGCAGGCAGGCAGGCGAGCAGTTAGGAGCCAGTGGTCCCGGATTGTGAGAGGGATCTGACTGATTGCCCCCTAACTGCCCTCCCCTGCTGGCCTGATCGCCTCCTAACTCTAACCCCTGCTGGCCTGATCGCCCCCTAAACTGGCAGTCAGACATCCCCCAAGGGGTCCTGAATTGGAGAGGGTGAAGGCTGGGCTGAGGGACCCCCCATGCACGAATTTCATGCACCAGGCCTCTAGTAACTAATATATTTAGATATCCATTTTTCTAAATTTTCTAAGTTATAAGGAGAAAATAAATAAAATCAACATCAGTGCTGCTTTTACTCTGGGAATTTTGATTTAACAAAATCTCATTCTAAAAATTATAAAGACTGGCCTTTGAAACCTACATGATCCTATTAACCAGTGATACCCCAGTAAATTTAGTTTAAATAAAGGCCAGCCTTAATGGCAAAGAAATGAACACTGATATGTTTTGATTTAAAATATATTTGGAGGTTCTGACAAATTGCAAACATCTAGGTCACAGATAAAATTTTTATTCTTAGAAGTTATTGTATATAGTATGGCAATGTTTAAAACATTTCAAAGGAAAGAGAGGTTGGGGTCTGGGTTTAGGGGTTAAAGGGGTGAAAATGGGGAACATCTGTAATGTCAAAAATAAAAATATGAAAAGAAAATACTCTGTATGATGTTGTAATGGTGAATACATGATATGTATTTGTCAAAACCCATAGATGTGCAACACAAAGAGTGAAGCTTAATGTAAACTGTGAACTTTAGCTAATAATGTATCAATGTTGGTTCATTAATCATAAATATGCTACCGCTAATCCAAGATACTAATGATAGGAGAACTGTGTGTGAGGAAGAAGATAGATGGAAATGCTCTGTACTATTTGACCAATATTTTTGTAAATTTAAAACTGTTTTAAAATAAAGTATTAATTAAAAAACACACACATTTGAATAATAGTTGCAACACTGTTGTCATGAGGCACAACCTATACCTATTTGACATATTAGTGAAAACAATGATCTAGGCTTAAAATATAAACCAGAGCCATATAATATAAAACAACCTAAGAACAAGGAGAACAGTAAGGGGGTTTGCTGAAGTGCACCATGGTGCATAGAACAAGAGGAAGGTCTGTCACAGCAGACTATGGACTCACCTTCAATTTGGCCCAAGACAGGCTGAGAAAGGCAGCACAGAGTTTTGTTTTTTTGTTGTTGGTTCTTTTCATTACAAAATCATAGGAGAGAACTCTCCAAGGGAGTATAAAAATTAATTAAAAATAAATAATTAATAAACAATTATATAATCTGAAGAACAGAAAGAAAAAATGAAGAAAGCCTGAGAAAACTGGCTCTCCAGTAGACATACCAACACACCCATAATAAGAGTATCAAAAGGAAAGAAAGACAGAAAGGGGTAGACAAATATTTGCATACATAATGGCTGAAAATTTATAAATTTGATTTAAAAAATTACACAATGAAAAAGCTCAAATGCAAATGAGTCCTGTGGATACAGCTATAGGATAGTAAAAATACTGATATACAAAGAGAAACTCTTGAAAAAGAGAGAGAAAAACAACTTGTCACATGTAATGGAACCAAACTAAGATTAAAAACTGGCTTTTTTTCAATAACAATGAAAGTTAGAGGACAGTGAGATGATATACTTCTAAAAATAGGAATGATATAAAACATCTCATGACAAAATCCTAAAAATAACTAACTCACTAAATCAGTCAATCAATCAATAAAACAAAGACACTCAAGACAGTTCTTTAGACTGAGATTTCCTAATACCAAAAAGTATTTAAACACCACATAAGAAAACTAAAGGACACCAATATAGGTAATTATTTCAGTAAATGTGGAAAACATTGTAGTTGCAATTTTTTTCTTTCTAGTAACTGATTTAAAAAATATATAATAATAGTATAAAAGTATATGCTTGACTTCTAATATACATAAATGTAATATGTTTTATATTATTAGCACAAAGGATATGGGTGGAAACAGAGCTGTATTAGAATAAGGAAATAAAACCAAATGATAACTTGAATCCATGGGGACCAATGAAAAGAGCCAGAAATTATACATATGAAATTTTATATTAAAAACTTTATACATATATATTGACTATTCTTTCTTCTATCAGTTTTGTTTTTAAAAAATAAAATTATATATATAAAATATAAACATAAATATATAGACTTTCCTAATTTTAACTATGTATTGTTGGGATTTACATACATAGATGGAATCCTTTATAATAAAAAGCCTAATATGCTAAGTGTCCGGTCGTCCATTCAACCAATCAAAGTGTAATATGCTAATGATATGCTAAGGCCGCTCAACCACTTGCTATGATGTGCGCTGACCACTAGGGGGCAGACGGTCTGACCAGTAGGCTAGCTTGCTGCTGGGGTCTGGGAGATCAGGACTGAGTGAGACAGGGTGGACACACCCTGGAGCCTTCTCGCGATCCCTCCCCAGCTGGCCATCTTTCTGCATCCCTCCCCGGCCCTGGATCGTGCACCAGTGGGATCCCTCAGCCTGGCCTCTCACAATCTGGACTGAGAGACCTCCCCCGCCAGTGCACAAATTTTGTGCACCAGGCCTCTAGTATAACAATAATAGCACAAAAGGAGAAGAGGAAATAGAGCTTTATAGGAATAATATTTTTCTATCTCACTGGAATTAGGTTAGTATAAGTCTGAAGTAATATCTGATATTTAAGGTATTCATTTTATGCCATAGAGCAACCAAGAAGAAGTAAAAAAAAAAAACTATACTGAAAAAAATATTAAAAGTATTAAAATGTTACAAAAGGAAAACGGAGGCTAATAACAAAAAATTATGTATTACATGTATGTATAAATAAGCGAATCTATATGTTAGCGTATAAAAACATTCAAACCTGTAAAGAATTTTTGTGAGTTTATTTGAGCCAAACTGTCAACAACTTCTGGAAGCAGAATCTCAATGCATTGGGATAATGCTCCAGAGAATGGTGGTTTTTCACCTATTTTTATAAATTACCATCAGAGGTGGAAACATAAATAGGTTATATGAAATCCACTGGCAATAGATTAGGGAGGTGGAAGAAAGCAAAATGGAGGGAGAGGATAGCTGTCTACCTCCTCCTTAGTTGGCAGCTTCTCAACCTTGAGATGGAGAGTGTCAGAGACAGGGGCAGACGTCCATTTGTGGTTAGGTACCTGATAAGGCAAGGTCTCTTTAAACACTGTTGGAGAGAGTCTTTAATTAATGTATTTCCCAATAGACAAAAATCTCCAGGTTGTAAGCTATGGTCTTTGAATCTTTGTCTCCTGGGAGTACTATGAAATGAATGTTACTAATTTATTAGTTCCTATAATGTAGAATGTCTGCTTTTTAGTTTTCCTTATTTGGGAAACAAAAGATTTAAAAATCAGCGATTTTTTAAACAGAATCATAAGAATAATAATTATTCTCAATTCATTTAGTCCCATAACTATGTTTGCTCATCCTGATTATTTCCCAGTATTTTCTATGAATTAAGTTATTTCTTAAAATTTTATAAGTCTTCATCCAGTTCAAAGATATGACCTGCTTATAAACCTATAACTTTGAGTAAATCTGAGTCATTTTTATTAATTTTTCTAAAGTTATAGCATATCTGTAAATACATCAGAGGTAAACAATGACCATCTATGAATGGTCAAAACTTAAAGTGACATGGTTATAGATTTTATTGTAATGCAATTGACAAAGAAAACCTTTGCTTTTCTATCCTATATAATAAAAAGCCTAATATGCTAAGTGTCCAGTTGGCCGGTCAGCCATTCAACCAATCCAAGCATAATATGCTAATGATATGCTAAGGCCACTCAACCTCTTGCTATGATGTGCACTGACCACCAGGGGGCAGACGCTCTGACCTGTAGGTTAGCTTGCTGCTGGGGTCTGGCCAATCGGGACTGAGTGAGATGGGACAGACATACCCTGGAGCCCTCCCGCGGTCCCTCCCGGCCCCAATAGTGCACCAGTGGGGTCCCTCAGCCTGGCCTGCGCCCTTTTGCAATCCAGGACCCCTCAGGGGATGTCAGAGAGCCGGTTTCAGCCCGACCTTGCAGGCCAGGCCGAGGGACCCCACTGCTGCACAAATTCGTGCACCGGGCCTCTAGTAATATGTAACAGTCCAAAACAATAATTTCTTGGTAAATAGTAATTGCTGTAAAATGACATAGAGAATAATATAAAGTCTATACGTATTTAGATTCAATACATAACTTCAGCATATAGTGAACAAATAGTATGTAAGATTTTATTTACTAGAGGCCCGGTGCACAAAATTCGTGCACCGGGGTGTCCCTCAGCCCGGTCTGCATCTCGTGTAATCTGGAACCCATCAGCAGATGTCCAGCTGCTGGTTTAGACCCAATCATGAAGGGGATCGGGCCTAAACCAGCAGTCGGACATCCCTTGCACAATCCGGGACCACTGGTTCCTAATCACTTTGCCTGCCTGCCTGATCACCCCTAACCACCTTGCCTGCCTGCCTGATCACCCCTAACCACTCGCCTGCCTGCCTGATCACCCCTAACCACTCACCTGCCTGCCTGATTGCCCCTAACTGCTCGCCTGCCTGCCTGATTGCCCCTAACTGCATCTATCTTGGCCCCCACCACCACAGCTTCATCCAGAAGGACATCTGAAATGATGTCTGGAAGGTTGTTCAGCTGTCCAGTCTAATTAGCATATTATGCTTTTATTATTATAGATTTTATTTTTCAAATATATTTTTATTGATTTCAGAGAGGAAGGGAGAGGGAGAGAGTGATAGAAACATCAATGATGAGAGAGAATCATGGATCAACTGCCTCCTGCACACCCCACACTGGGGATTGAGCCCAGAACCTAGGCATGTGGCCTGACTGGGAATTGAACCATGCTTTCCTGCTTCATAGGTTGATGCTCAACCACTGAGCCACACCAGCTGGGCAATATGTAAGATTTTAAAACATTGCACATGGCTTATCGGAAGTGTGCATTGAGCATTGGAAATAATTCATAAAATCCTAATATGTAGAACACAAATATCCGGAGTACCACTGCCAGACAACCCTACAGGGGTGTTTGCAAGGCTGCCAGGCAGGCCTTTCCTGAGTTAGTCAGGTTAACATTGGTCCTTTTTCGTCCACATATAGATACAGAAGTACATTTGTGGTTGCACAGGACTTGAGGAAAAGGACTTTAGGGATATAGGTCAGACCGCTAATTGATACAAAGTTTCTTTATTAGAAACTTGTGATAACAGTTCCATATCTCTGATAATATACAAAAAGCTATTGATTGTATACTTTAAATGAATAAATGCCATGGTATGAATTATATCTCAGTAATGTTATTATGAAGAAATACAATTTGCATATTTGTGTTTATAAGTTTTCTATTTTATGACACAGAATTCTTGTTAAAATTGACTTCATTTAAAGCAGAACATAAAAAAGAAAACTTAGGCTGTGCTGAAAAAAATGAACTAATATAAAAATAAATCTGACTTCCAATTGCATACTAATATATATATATATATATATATATATATATATATATATATATATTTCAGCATTTTGAAAATAGTGTTTAACTTAATTATTCAAAATAAAGGAAATATACTTACATTAAATAACAAAAAACACCAATCTTTGACTAAATGTAAAATGATCTAGCAGCTGCAGGAAAATGTGTCAGTGCACACTTATTAATGTCATTTACTCTGGATGAGAGAAGAATAGAAAACGGAAAGCACCAACATTTCTAGACACTTCTCTTAAATCCTTCTGTGGTTGAACTAATCTAGAGAAGGGGTTTACTAACTGTTAACAAATGGAGCTCTTACAATCTAGCTGCAAATCATCTGTATGTAGAGATTTTCATGTCTCCTTTGGGGCCAACAAAGTTGAATACTATTGAGAGGTCAAGGAGAAATGAGTGTTTCCAGACAAAGAAAGTTGAGAACAGCAGTGTCAAATGCTTTTGATAACTGTGTAAGAGATAAAGAAGTGAGAAGTCATTAAATGCCTGATGTAATCTCCTCATGGGACTATTTTTAGGGAGAAAAACAATAAATGACTTTATGTATAAAGCTATTTGTCCCAAGTAATATAAAGCTCTTAAAATAATCCATCCTCCTATATATCAATTTGAAGAGTCCATTATTCCTCATGTGGGATTTGAAGACGATTTTGCATATTTCTTTGTTATCTGTCAATATACAAATAAATCTTAATAAAGGAGATTTTAATAATAACAATGCCAATAAATTTAAGGTTATTTGTCTTTCAAATGGGGTTTCTTTAGCTCAGAATTTTATTCAGTTTATACTGAAAATGGATTAGAAATTAACATTGAAATCCAATTGAATATTAGTTTCTTTTGTTTAAGTATTTATTCTTAAGTAATTTATATTAAATGCATGGTGCTCTCTTTCAAAAGGTTAGTTTTTCTATTTTTATTTCTAAATCAATATTAATAAATTCAGTTAAAACTATATATATATATATATATATATATATATATATATATATATGACACATCACTTACACCTTTACATCACAGACACAGAGGTAACCACCTTTTATATTTTGGTATGTGTTCATATATCTAGTCAATGATTGCAGCCCAATGGGATCCATGTAAGATTCTAACCTACCGATCTATAAGATAAATTTGTTTTTTAAGTTATTACAGTCTTGCAAGCTTATTATAGTACTGGTAGAAAAATAACATGCAGGTGCCAGGCTTTTTCTTCTGCCAGGATTAAGTGTGATCTCCAAACCGAGGAGCTGTTCTGGGGACTTGGTGCTCATTGTTCTGTTTCCTGACTGAGTTCCCAAAACACAACAGGAGTAAGTTATTTGCAATGGGCCTCATACAAAATCTAAAGACAATTTAATGTGAATTTCAACTTTTAACAAATAGGCTTTACAATCTTAGGTCTTTTAATGCCTTTTCAAATCTTCATGTGTGTCAAATTTGGTTGACCTGAGAGAAAAGATTTAAGCAGTTGCAATCAGCACATTTTTGTTGTTGTTAATCCTCACCAGAGGATATTTTTTCCTAGAGTGAGTAGAAGGGAGAGAGAGAGAAAGAGAGAGAGGAGACACATTGATTGGTTGCCTCTTGAAGCACGAACCTTGACTGGGGCTGGGGATAGAACTTGAAACCCTTTGGTGCATGGGCCGAGGCTCCAACCATTTGGCCACACTGTCCAGGGCACAATCAGCACATTTTTAACATTAAAATATTTTAATATAACTAAATGCTTGATATCGTCTCTTGAAGTTTTAGAAGTCATAATCAGGAAAGGGTCATAATAATGAAACCCAAACATGGGGCTTTTGAGTCCAAGTTCATTGTCTCATGAAATCTACACTAATAAAAGAGAAACATGCAAATTAGTGTCACTCCGCTACCCTTCCCATTGGCTAATCAGGGCGATATACAAATTAACTGCCAGCCAGATGGCGGCTGGCAGCCAGGCAGCTGGAAGCGAACATGAGGCTTGTTTGCTTCAGTGACGGAGGACTCCAACGTTCCCCGCCTGCCGCTGCCGGCCTCTGAGCTTGCAGTTTGAAACATTGTTACAAATATAGAAGCTAAAACAAAAACCCAAGAAACCTGCTTTCAGCAGCGGGATCTCAGAAGCTGGGAGTTGAAACAAGTGGTTTCGATTATAGAACCAAACAAACCAGATACTGCTTTCAGCAGCCGGAGGCCTAAAAGCTG
>NW_005872091.1:37928-55148 GCF_000147115.1 Myotis lucifugus
ACAGGATAGAGCCTCTATCCTGTATAGTAAAAGGGTAATATGCCTTCCAGGACCGGGATCAGCGGAGCCACGAGGCCTCCCGGCACCAGGATCAGTGTGACAGGGGGCAGCTCCCAAACCCCCTGATCCGCTCTGCTCTGTGTGTGACAGGGGGCGGTGCCCCAACTCCTCTATCGGCCCTACTCTGTGAGTGACAGGGGGGAGCTCCTCAACCCCCTGATCGGCCCTGCTCTGTGCGTGACAGGGTACGGAGCCCCAACCCCCCTGATGGGCCCTGCTCTGTGAGTGACCGGGGGCAGCGCCCCAACCCCCTGATGGGCCCTGCTCTGTGCGTGACAGGGGGTGGCGCCGCAACCTCCCCTGCCTTGAGTGTGACAGGGGGCGGTGCCCCAACCCCCCAATCGGCCCTACCCTGAGCGTGACTGAGGGTGGCATCACAACCTCCCAATCCGCCCTGCTCTGAGCTTGACCAGGGGCTGCACCTAGGGATTGGGCCTGCCCTCTGCCACCCGGGAGCGGGCCTAAGCCAGCAGGTCGTTATCTCCCGAGGGGTCCCAGACTGCGAGAGGGCACAGGCCAGGCTGAGGGACTCCCCCTCCCCCCCCCCGAGTGCACAAATTTTTGTGCACCGGGCCTCTAGTAGAAGAATAAAGTCCTGGACAAAAACGGTTAGTGGAACCAAAGTTTGTTATGTGAAGTCAGTCCTGGAAAAGTTACAGCTGGGGTTCCAGGACCAGACCAGTGTCCAGAGCTTCTTTTCCATTTCATAGTCGGGAGTAGTTCAGCATCCAGGCTAATTAAAGTCTATTAGTTCATGGGTGGAGGCCCATATAGCCATAAGCCACATGGGCACAGGAGAATGCATCTCCTGACATTAACCTATGATTGTAGCACTGAGGAGTGGGAGAGGAGGAGGCATGAGCACTTTTAATTCAAGGGATGGAAACAGCCTTGGTAGCTCCTGACGGGTCTTTTCAAAGAATTCTGCCTTAGCAACATCCTTGGGATTGGTTTATAGGCCTCACTATCTTGTGATTGGTTATCTGCAAGCTGACTGTTTTAGCAACATTCATACATTTAAAAGCTCATGTCTCCCTCATGCACCCTTCCTTCCCCACCAGTTGGGGTGTCTTGGTAACTTCACCTGGTTGGGTTCCCCAATTCTACTCTCTATTTTGGTCCCACCCCTATCTACCTAGCTTCTTTCTGTTTCCTCAATATGTCAGAGGTCACTATACCTTCAACCAGAAAGTCAAGAAATAAGAATTAATTCAGATTCCTCAAAATTTTCTGAATTTAATATCTTAAATAATTTAGGCCAGTTTAGGCTGATGTAAGTGTGGGTGCTTGACAAATCCAAAATCTGATGGTGGTAGAAGCTGACAGGATGGAGACTCAGGAAAGAGTTGAGTTGTATGCAAGGCCATCTGTTGGAAAGCCAGTTAGAGCCAAGGTTGAAGATGAGGGCCCCTCTTGCTTTTGTTCTATTCAGGCCTGGAATGGTTGGATGAGATCTAAGTACTAATTAGTACTTATAGAGGGAAGTACTATAGTACCTTATAAAGGGAAACCTGCTTTACTCAAAGTCCACAGATTTCAATGTAAATCTTATCTAAACACCTCCTCATAGAACTGTCCAGGGTAATGTTTGTTTGACTAAATATCTGGGACTGTCTCAACAAGTTGACACTTAACATTAACCATCACAATGACCAAGAGTTACTTTATTTACAGTTCAAGAACAAAGGGAATAACAGCTATGGCTTATCAAGTAGCCTTGCCACTCACCTGAGTAACAGTGCAATATTATCTATTGATCTTTTATTTTACTTAGAAGTACTCTCAGAACACGTTTATTTAAAAATTTGTAAAAATACTTTAAAGAAGGAAATAAAATTCTAGTCCAGATTTGCATAACTTGAAGATGACTTCATTGTCCAAATCACTTGATCTAAAGCATTGCTCTCAATAAAATTTGTCCTTTTAACCTTTGCTGTTTAGATTTTTTTTCACAGTCTTAATTCTTTTTTTGTCTTTGTTCATTGTCTTTCTTAGGAGCAGTTGAAAGTGCACCAAGTAATTACTTTTCTTTTCAGTCTAGTTCATAATGAGGTGTTTTTTTTAAATTTCTTTTCATAACCTCATGCTAATTTTCCACTTCAGTGAATGTAACACAAAACAAATAGGTCCCTTTTCAAATAGGTAAAAATTAACTCAATCTTGCTTTATCTATTAAAAGACATGAACACACTCATATATTTCAAATTCTTACATATTACAAATTTAAATTCAAAGTTCAGCCAGTAACAAAGCTTAGCACTCCTGTTTTATTCCCATTTATTTTGGGTCACCCTCGTAAAATATGACAAAGTTTTTAAATGCTGTCATTAAAGCTTGATAAGGACCAAATAAATGTGGTAGCTGAAAAGGCGAATGATTCCACTAAGGGCCTAATAGAGGTCAATTTCTCAGTGTGCTCATCATGCACCAAAGTGTACCTCCCTATTCCTCTGACCATGTCGCAGATTCCAAAACTTATTCCAAATCCCACTTATTCAAGAAATCTAAAATAATGTCACCTTGGATATTAAAGGAAGATATATAGCTTTCTGATAACCAGATTGTTCGTGCTAGATAGTAAGTGCTTCTACCTCCTGAGATCAATAGATTTTGGAGACAGAATTTTCTTTACAATGTTGATTTGTAAACATAGGACCAGACTGCCCTGAAAAACATTGCATACAGATGGTGTTTACCTGCCAACTATTCATATATTACCATGGAATAAGCTCTTTGGTTCTCAGAACCCGTGTCTGCCGATTCCCAGTCTTTATTCCCTTGACTTATATGTCAGTACCAAATTTGGTTTCATCTTTGAGATACCCACACTGAATATCCCTACTCTCTAAAGGTAGTTCTTCTTCAAACTGGGTTTGGTGCATTGATTAAGCAAGGACTATTAAAAATGATCAAAGGACTAATCTATACAACAATATCCAAATATAATTTAAACATCACTATAAAATTGAGAGCTGTAGTATTGACCAAAGACATTATCAGTAACTAGAGGCCCAGTGCATGAAATTCGTGCACGGGTGGGGTCCCTAGGCCTGGCTGGCAATCAGGGCTGACCTGTGGGGTGACCAGCGGGGTGATTGGGGGCCCCCACTGGCACCTGCCTTGGCCAGCCTGATGCCTGCGATCTGGGGGTAGCTCCTGCATTGAGCATCTGCCCTCTGGTGGTCAGTGCATGTCATAGCGACTGGTTATTCCGCTGTTCGTTCCACCCTTCAGTTGATTTGCATATTAGGCTTTTATTATACAGGATAAGTTTAGATGTGTTATGTCAATTGTGTCAGATCATTTAAATATAATTGTCTACAAATTATAAGAATCTGATGCACTGCTAATTATTAATAAATATAGATATTTATCTATAAAATAAAAAAATGATGCACACATGATATTCTACTTAGCAAATGATGGCTCATTGTGTAAGATTTATATATCTGGAAGTTCAGTCCAGTAGTACAGAAGTAATTCAATGAAGTCAGGACGCTAAGTAGAAGATCAAGAAAATTATCCAAGGAAGATACAAGCTCCAGAAATTGTTATATATTGAACTGTGTCCTAGCTCTCCAAAATGTTATATTGAAGTCCTAATCCCCAGTAATTCAGAATGTAACCTAACTTGGAAATAGGGTAATTGCTCATGTTATTAGTTAAAATAAGGTCATGATGGAGTAGGATGGTGCCCTAATCCAATATCACTGGTATCTTTACACAAAAGATGGTCATGTGGCCATGTGAGGACAGAAGCATACAGTAAGAACCCCATGTGACAACAAAGTCAGAGGTAAAGTTTTACAGCAAGCCAATGAATGACAGAGTGCTAGTAAACCATCAAAAGCAAGAAAGAGACAAGGAAGAATTCTACTGCAGGTTTATTAAGGATCATGACCCTGTGGACACTTTGATTTTGAACTTCTAGCTCCCACAATTTTGAGGAAGTACATTTACAGTGTGGGTTTTTGTTTTGTTTTGTTTTTGTCTTTAAAACACCCGGTTTGTGGTGTTTTGTGGCTATAGGCCTAGGAAATTAACACAGGATGGGAAATGTTTATCCACAAAGTGCTTAGTCAATAATAACAATAGCTAAATGAAGATTACTGCCTCTTCTGAAGGAGAATTGTTTCCCTTCAGAATCAACATTGCCCTCTGAAGGCTAATGTGCTCTAGCAAATATGTAGTGTGACCTGGTGTGGTACTGCTACATGGACGAGAAAAGAGAGATTATACAATAACTAAAATTTAGACAACTAGGTAGCCATCTGGACAAATTACATATCTTAAGATTTCATATCTTATACAAAAATAAATTCCAATTGTGTAATAGATTAAAATGTTTTTTAAAAATCATATTAAAAGGAGAAATCTTTGTTTAATGTCAACAAAATGGGATCCATTATAATATAGAATGGCTCCATGGATAGAAAGAGAGATCTAGCCAATCCTCAATTGTTTCACCAATCACATTGGTATTAATTTCTTATGCTGCTGTAATAAATGACTATAAACTTAGTAGCTTAAAACACCACAACTTATTGACTTACAATTTAGATCAAAAAGTGAAAATCAGTAGCAGCAGGCTGAACTCAAGGTGTCAGTAACATTGGTTCCTTCTGACATCTCTGAGGGAAGAATTTGTTTCCAGACTGCCTGTATTTTTGGCTCCTGGACATTTTCTTACAATATCACCATTTCAACCTCTGCTTCCTTGTCACATCCTTTTTCCCCCCTCACTCTGTATTGCCTCCATCTTTTAAGAACTCAGTGATTACATTGAGCCCACCCAGGTAATCCAGGATATTCTTCACCAACTCAAGATCCTTAAGTAAACCACATATGAAAAGCCCTTTTATAATATATTAATACTAGAGGCCTGGTGCACAAAATTCATGCATGGGGGTAGGGGTCCCTCAGCCCGGCCTGCACCCACTCCAATTCAGGATCCCTCGGGAGATGTCCAGCTGCCTCTCACAATCTGGAACCACTGGCTCTTAACCGCTTGCCTGCCTGCCTGCCTGATCGCCCCTACCCACCTCTGCCTGCCTGATCGCCCCTAACTGCTCCCCTGCTGGCCTGATTGCCCCTAACCACCTCTACCTTGCCCTGCACCTGGGACTTGGGCTTCTCTCCCTCTGGCTGGCCGCAGGCACCCAGGACCTGGGCTGGCTTCACCCAGGCTGGCCGCAGCTGCAGGGGACCATGACTGTGGGGCATGCTTGTCCCTCTCCTGGGCTGCAGGTGCAAGTGCAGCTGCTGGCACCCAGGACTGTGGCGTGGGTGGCTTGTCCCTCTCCCAGGCCACAGCCTGGCTGGTCCCTATTCCTCTCTCGAGAGCTTATTTGTGCCTGGCTGGTCCCCATTCCTCTCTCACGAGCTCATTTGTGCCTGGCTGGATCCAATTCCTCTCTCCCCAGTGTTGACTGTCTGAGCAATTCTAGCGCAAGGGCATGAGAGTGGGAGGGCACGAGGGCATGAGGGCGTGAGGGCATGAGGGCATGATGACCATTTGCATATTAGCCCTTTATTATATAGGATGTTCCAGGGCGTAGATATCTTGTTTTTATTTGGTTTGGTTTTTTTTTTTATTGTTTTGTTTTGGCAGGGAAGATTACTTGTCTAAATATTATATTATCTGAGGGACAGGACTCATAAGTATGTTTATATGTAAACTATCTTATCTACCTAGCCAAGTTGAGCCTTCAGATGACTTAAGGTTTAGCCACCATCTGACAGAAAACACATTATAGACCTTAAGAAAAATCTGTTGTACTTAATCCCTTCAATTCACAGAAATATGAAAGATAACATTAAATTATTATTTTTTAGCCACTAAGCTTGGAGTTGTTTTTAATACAGCAACATAGTCAGAATTCTATAATTTATAAAAGGAGCAAAATATCTTCACTACATATCCAAAATAAATAAGGCTATATACTAGGTCCTAAATTAGTTGGGTTGGGTATTGAAAACAGTACTCTCTTGGGATTCTGCATATTGTGGCTTAAAACAATTATTTTCAGACACTGTGAACAAGGCTCTCATGATTACATAAGCGAACTGTGGATGTGAGATAAAAGAAAGCAATCTGTACAAAAATTAACATATATTCTAAGGAGTATTGTTGCTATTCCTATAATAGAATGCAATTGGTGTGTATATAATAAATGAATAAAAAGCATTGTTGCTTCTACCTAAATGGATAGGTTATGGATATCTTCTTTGCCTGTATTTAATTGGTCCTCAGAGTAGGAATGTAGAAAAGATGTAGGTTGTGCAAATTATGAAACACTATAAATTCCCTGGAAGATTGATAATTTTTCTTTAGTATCTGTTTTTCCACTTTTCCATAATAACATTTGAATGCTAAGCATATACCTACCATGTACTACATTTTCCAAACAAACAAACAAACAAAAAAAGATGGTCAAGGACTTATAGGACTATAACAAATTTATATCCTCAGAATCCCAGAAGGAAAGGAAAAAGGGAGTAAGACATGAAAGTGTGCTGAAAGAAAATAATGGATAAAAACTTATCAATTTGGTGAGAGACATAAACCCATATATGCAACAAACTGAGCAAATCTGAAACAAAATGAACACAAGGAAATACACACAAAGTGATATTATAATTGACCTTCTGAAAATAAAGACAAAGAAAAAAATTTTTGAAAGCAGAGAAACAACACATTATCTATAAACACCAATCCTAATGACAGCATGCTTCTCAACACAAATTAAAAGAAAATGGCAAAATATTTTTTTTGTGCTCAAAGAAATGAATGATCAATTTTGGATTCTAGAGCTGGCAAAACTAGCCTTCAGGAATCAAGGGAAAATAATAGCATTTCCACAGATAAAAGAAAACTCAAAAAACTTGCCACTAGCTGACCTACCCTTAAAGAATGGCTAAAGGGAGGTTTTAAAACAGAAAATAAATGATAAAAGAAGATATCTTGAGAAAATCAGAAAGAAAAAAAATTAAAATTGAATCAGCATAAATATGTGTAAGTACAATAGGCTATTATTCTCATTCATATTTAAAATGATATGTGATGATTAAAACAAAATTGTAACACCATTCAATATCAAGATAATTGTATTTAATAGTGGAGAGGGTACATAGATCTAAATATAAGATTTTGACACTTCACTCACAATGATAAAATGTTGATACCTATTGACTGATTAATGGCTTATGTATATTGCAATGCAGAGAGCAACCACTAAAGAAACTATGTTACTCTCAAGAGAGAGTTCCCCAAAATACTCTAGAAACCATAGAAAGGCAAGAAAAGAGATACCTTTATAAATAAGAGCTAATAACTGGAAATAAACCATATATACTTCAATGAGTGAATGGTTTACAAACTTTGGTATGTCCATACCACACTTAGCAATTAGAAGGAACAATCTGTAAAACATGTAACAACTTGAATGAATCTCTAGTTAATTATATTAAAAAGAAAAAGTTACTTACTCTTTGCTTCCATTTGTGTAATATTATCAAAACTAGAGGCCCGGTGCACAAAATTTGTGCATGGGGGGTCCCTCAGCCAGGCCTGCACCCTCTCCAATCCAGGAGTTGGACATCCTTCTCACAATCCGGGACCACTGGCTTCTAACCGCTCACCTGCCTGCCTGCCTGATCTCCCCTAACTGCTTCCCTGCCAGCCTGATCACCCCTAACTGCTCTCCCCTGCCAAACTAATCCCCCTAACTGCTCTTCCCTGACAGCCTGATCGCCCCTAACCACCTCTGCCTTGGCCCTGCCACCGTGGCTTTGTCCAGAAGGATGTTCAGAAGATGTCTGGTCTAATTAACATATTACCTTTTTATTAGTATAGATGACAAAATTTTAGAAATTGAGAACAGAGTAGTTGTGCCAAGGTTAGAAAGAAAGGGCGGGTGGTGGCTATGCCTATGAAACAGCAGCAGGAGAAATTCTTGTGGTGATGGTCTATTCTGTGTTTAGATTGTTTCAATGCCAGTATCCTTGTGATATCTCACTATAGTTTTGTCAGATGGTACCACTGGAGAAAACTGAGTAAAGAATAATAGAAAGGCAATATCTGTATCATTTCTTACACCAGAATGCTTTATGATCATTGATGGAGTAATATACATTCACCACTCATATTTTTCATGAATTTTTTATACTTTTCTGTTTTTATTTTATATCTTCACAGCACCAGCTTAATATCCTCCATGTGTGAAATGAAAATTATTCCGTATGTTGGCATGAAACTGCTAAAGCTATTGATTTTACACAAAGAGCTTAAAGATTCCATTCCAAATCCCTGTGGAAAAGATGCCTGGAGACTTCAGTATAATTTTCATAAGTCCAAACATTTGTTGAATTGAGGCAATTTTATAAATTAAACATAAACTCAGACTTTCCTAGCCTCTCAGGTGAAAATGTTATTTTCAAGAGCAAAGTATACTTACATGAAAAATATAGAAATAAAGAACTTGAAAGAACACAAGAAAAAAAAAGTGCTGAAATGATAACTATCTCATATAGTCTGTAATGTTTTAGCTAAAACTGCTTCATTATAAAATTTGCAATGTGATTGTGTGTATTGTTGCAAAAAATATGACTTATCTTCTTTATATTTTTTTCTATCTATAATGCGTAAGTAATTCAATAAGCTATATGAACATTGACACCCTAAACCGCTTCATGTCCCATGAGTGCTCAGAAGACAATCATCCAGCTCTTTAACACCAACAACTAAAATAACAAGGCAGACTTGAATTTCCATATTAGGGAGAACACTCTTCATATGCCTACTAATATATTCAAATAGCTAAATTATAAGTATACAAAATAATTATCTTATATAATAAAAGGCTAATATGCAAATTGACTGAACGGTGGAACCACTGGTCGCTATGACATGCACTGACCATCAAGGGACAGACACTCACTAGTGGTCAGTGCACTCCCCCAGGGAGAGCGCCGCTCAGCCAGAAGCCGGGCTCACAGCTGGCAAGCACAGCGGCGGTGGTGGGAGCCTCCCCCACCTCCGCGGCAGAACTAAGGATGTCCAACTGACAGCTTAGGCCCCCTCCCTGTGGGCTCCCGGACTGTGAGAGGGTGCAGGCCGGGCTGAGGGACCCCCCTGAGAGCAAAAATTACATGTGCCAGGCCTCTAGTTATTTTATAATACCTTTCCTCCTAAATTATATTTGGGCAAGTAATTTATAATATCTGACAAGCAGTTTTTTACTCAGATAATATTTTCTTTATTCCAGGGGACTTTCTAATGATTTTAGCCATTTTGATAATTCATAACTCTGGAGGATTATATACAATTTCCAGAATCACTACCTTCATGTAGTTCCTGATTTACTTATGCCATATTTTTTTCAGAGCACGTTGTTATGTTATGTCAGAGAGACAAGTAAGAATCAGACATGGACTTGATCCCTAAGTAGAATATTAGATGTTCATTAAAATATCTACAAATCTAGAGAGAATGCATTATATATATGAAACTTCTACTAGAATTAAGACAGGGAAGAATTATTTTAAGGGAAGAATTAAGAGATGAAAAGAAGAGATTATTTTATTTTAAATATAATATTTAATGTAAATTTGGCCCAGAAAAAATTCATCCACAGGCTATCATTTTTCCCAAGCAATTATTAGGTTTGGAAGAAAGCTTGGCAAGAATATTTGCAGAAAATTCCCCTTAATAGATTCTCAAATAGAGAAAATTAAAGGACAGTGGCCTCAAACTTGCAATTGGTATAAACATATATGCAATGAATACTGGTATATACACCTCTCTGTATACACAGATATGCATGTAGTAATCTAATGCAATTCAGTATACAAATTTATACACTGGCCCTAATTGGTTTGGCTCAGTCGATAGAGCGTTGGCCTGTGGACTGAAGTGTTCGATTCTGGTCAAGGGCATATACCTTGGTTGCGGGCACATCCTCAGCAGGGAGTGTGCAGGAGGCAGCTGAATTGATGTTTCTCTCTCATCAATGTCTCTAACTCTCTATCCCTCACCCTTTCTCTCTGTAAAAAATCAATAAAATATATTTAAAAAAAAGAAAAAGAAAAAAATTTATACACTGTACAATTTGCAAATAAGTCTATAATTAAAAGAGAGTAAACAGCTCTGGCCAGTGTTCTCAGTGGTTAAGGCATCAGGCCACACACCCAAAGGTCGCAGGTATGATTCCCGGTCAAGGGCACTTATCTGGGGTGTGGATTCACTCCCTGCCCTGGGTGGGAGCACATGCAGGAGGCAACAGTTGATGTGTCTCTCTCACAGTGATTTTTTTTATCTCTCTCTTTCTCTCCAACCCTTCCAATCTCTCTGGAAATCAATGGAAAAAATATCCTCAGGTAAGGATTAACAAAAAAATAAATAATAATGTATCTATAATAATAAAAGCATAATATGCTAATTAGACCTGACAGCCAAACAACCTTCCAGATGTCATTCCGGACGTCCTTCTGGATGAAGCCGTGGTGGTGGGGGCTGAGGTAGAGGTGGTTGGGGCGATCAGGCAGGCAGTCGAGTGGTTAGGGACGGTCAGGCAGGCAGGCGAGCGGTTAAGAGCCAGCAGTCCCCGATTGTGAGAAGGATGTCTGACTGCTAGTTTAGGCCCGATTGCCAGAGGGTTCAGGCCAGGCTGAGGAACCCCCGACCCCCATGCACAAATTTTGTGCACCAGGCCTCTAGTAAATCTATAATAATAAAAGAGTAATATGCTAATTTGACTGGATGTCCTTTGGACATCCTTCTGGACAACCTCTGGACAAAGCTGGGCCTGTGAGGGAAACCCTGGTCCCAGGGGCCAGAGGGAAGCCGGTGTCAGCAGCCAGGAGATGGAAGGCCTACTCATGCATGAATTTCATGCATCAGGCCTCTAGTAAAAAATAAGAGAGTAAACAAATGAAGGCACTAACTAAGCAAAGAATTGTTACTGAAGATGGCAAAAACAATTAGTAGACAGTTTCATTACACATGGTATCAAAATCTATGGTATTTGCACATTAATTTTCAATAGTTTTGGGAGAGCACATCTACATTTTCTCTGCATCTTATTAGGAGATCACAAATTAGATAAAATCTTATCTTTTAATAACACACATATAACACACACACACACACAAACAACAACTCTATGATATGTGATGTTCTTTTATTATTTTTTAGAATAATTTAAAATTATATTATACTCATACTGTATATCAAGGCAAGTATTCTTTAGCAATATGCATCTCAACACCATCTTTTAGATTTTCCTTTTACAGTTTCTCATGGAGCTATGTAAGATACACTAAAGCACAAACAAGAAAAGGTTTTACTCTCTTTTTTAAAATTTATAGTGCAATATACCTTATTCTAAATTTATAGGGCAATATATTTAATTCTAATATACATTATTCCATCATGACTACTTGCCTAAATTGTACTGACATGAAGGACTTTTCTTTTCCAGAAACTTAAAGAGATGCAGCTGTTCTAGCCCGAGTAACTAATTATAAATTATTAGTGCTGCAAAAAAGACGTGATTCCCATCTCCTGATTAAATCTTTACAAAAGATCTTCAAACATACAGTTCAGCTGCCACCAAATGACAAATCAATCAAGAAAGACAATACAAGTGAGTGATTAGGCTGTAAGTAAAAGACAATAGAATGTAGGTGGCATTTTCCCTCTCATTTAAAGCCCTATTATTAATCAGAAAAGGAAGTGATCATTTATTGGATCTAGTTTTATTTAAACATAAAAAGGTTCTGATTTGAGCATTGTAACAACAAAGGGAAAGGTTCCAAATGACTTATACATGTTTGTTTAAGAAAAATAAATTATGTTTACTAAAAAATATTCAATAATTGTGGGTGGGTAGAAATTTATTTGAAGCAAAAACAAAAACAGATTAAAAAAAAACTAAAACTATATATCATTCAATTAAACAACAAAAAATATCAAGCTTTTTTCACATTTTCTACAATGATTTACACTCTTATCAAGTTGGTTGTCATGCCTAATTGGGTTTGATTTCCATCACTAAAGTCAAAAGACTTCAGGCAGCAAGACAAATGAAATCAGAAAAATGCTGGTGCCATTGAATTCAGAGCAGAGAGAAAATGATTTTAAGAAATTAAGCATGTATTATTTTCATCTTTATTAGTAAATAATTTTTGAGAGGTCATTACACCTCTGACTATTTAATTCTAGCAGCATTTCTGCTTGAGACATTTCTAAATATGTATTATGTCAAAAAAAATCAACTGGTTTTAGTGTAGAAGAATTTACCTAATATACATTCATTGCATAACCTGAATATCCATTGCATAATTTAATTTTAAATGATATATTTTATGGACAATTTTAAGAGTGACAATAAATTATTTTCAAAAAGTCTCGGACAATATATCAGTATGTACAATACTAATAAGTAATTATCTATTTAATAATTTCCATTCAAATTTATGACTACAATGTACTATTGCTTTTTAAAAAGGTAAACACACTGTGATTTATACAAGAAATATATTAAGAGGTCTTAATTAATTTTTATAAAATTACTTTTTGGAATATGTATGAAGTAAAAATTATATTAATACTACTAGAAACAACTAAGGATATTATTGAATATTTACCTAAACTCATTAGTATTGATAATACCTCAAAATAAAACATTCTTTTCATTTCATACATGAGATGTCTGAGGTAAAATAAATTGGCATGGTCACACAGCTAACTAATGGCTAATATTAATTTTTTAAATTATTCATATCTATTGTTAACATTAAGGAAACCATGGTGATTTCTCTAAATAAGTGATATCTGGGAATAATTGAGCTAATGCAATTGCCTTGTGTTTAAAAATGCCAACATCATCCTCACATTGTTTACCTGCACATCCCCACCTACCATATTTTCCAATTGGTCTGTTGGATGATCAGTGTTAGACCAGCCAATTCATCCACCACTGACTTATGAAACTATTTCCATGCTCTTTTTTTTCCTGTTCTGTGTTTAAAGTAACACATTTTAAAATTACACCTTCTTACCATCCTTCAGTGTCATTATTTAAGCACCTTTCTAAACATTCTTAATTTTTAGTTTTTACCCAAAAAAATCACTAGGGGGTAGTATATGTGAACTTCCAGGTTTTATACATATAGAACACAAATAAATCTTGAATATGTGTATATGTGTATGTGTGTGTGTATGTGTGTTATTGCAAATTATGAAAAAGCAGTTGTGGGCTTTCCATAGAATGAGTATCTTACTAATCAATATTTTATTTAATTTAAATATTTTACTTAAAACTTCAAACAGTTATTTATTTTTACAATAAACTAGAGGCCCGATGCACAAAATTCATGCAAGGGGCTTGGCCCTTGCAGCAACAGCAGCTTGCCTTGGCCCTTGTATCCCCAGTTTCGTCCAGAAAGTCATCTGGAAGGTCGTTCAGCTGTCCCATCTAATTAGCATATTACCCTTTTATTATTATAGATATTCTCACCATTAACTCTACCAGAGATGTATACTTCATTAAAAATGAATAACAACCTACAGAATTATTTTTTAATTTATTTTTGTTAATCCTTACCTAAGGATATTTTTCCATTGATTTTTTAAAGAGAGAGTAGAAAGGAGGGGGAGAGACAGAGAGAGAGAGAAACATCAATGTGAGAGAGACAAATCAATTGGTTGCCTTCCACATGTGCCCTGACCAGAGCTGGGGATTAAACCTGCAGCCGAGGTATGTGCCCTTGACGAGAATTGAACCTGGGACCCCTCAGTCCATGGGTTGATGCTCTATCCACTGAGGACAAACCTACAAAAATTTTAATTCCACCATACCTGACCTGTCACAGTAATGGACACAAGCAGGAATAAATATGTGTTACTCCTAAATTACCAGTTAGCCTTAAAAGAAAGCTTTTAGGCAAAATAGTTTAACCCTCTGTATTAATTCATTTGCACCAATAAGTTTCCATGTTTTGAATTAAATAACTTGGAAATATATCTCTATTTGGCTTTTATATGCACCATTTATTATACAGAAAATACATTCACCCAACTTCTTTTAAATAAAACAAGTATTAAAAGCAATCACTTATAATCTAAATTGGGTTATTGTGGTAGGTTGTGTTGTTTTGAATATTCCCTTCTTTTTCTTATGAAATAATGGTGTTCATCATCTCATTCATGTCAAGCTTGGCCACAGATGTAATCTGTAGTGATATGCCAATTTTGAGTAGAAGCTTTCAGATCTGTCACTTAATTCCAGTAATTTCTCTTCACTGAGCATGACACATGCAGTGCCCCAGACAGTGGGTATTTCTTTAGTCAGCCTCCAAATAGTGAAAAACTAGAGTGGAAACACTGCTTATCCAGGAGAAACAAATCATTTTCTTGAAAGCTTTTGAGGTTTTGGGTTGTTTGTGACCACATGATTCTAGAATAACTGACTAATACAGACAAAAGACAGCACTTCCCTGCCCCCAAGTAACCGAAGAGAATATTTATTCAAGATAATTTCATCAAATCCAGTCGAAAGGTTAGGTGAAAAATGTTAACCTGGTTTAGAGCTAATAACCAAATTAGTCACCTTTTTTGCTTATTATATATTTTTTGCACACCCCAGTGCCCAGATATTACATAACTTAATATATGATCATCTCTATAAATCCACACCCATTTAGCACCATGCCTAGTTATTAGAATATTATTGACTATGCTCCCTGTTCTGTACTTTACATGCCCATGACTATTCGATAACAACCAATATGTACTTTTATTTCTTATATAAATCTTTCTTTTTCCTGGCCACACAAAGTTTAAATTGCTTTAATATCAAATAATATTTGGTTACATTCACCAATATAACAGTAAATATTTGGGGGACAACTATGAGCAAAATACTGCAGTCAAAATTTGTTATACAAAATGTATAAGCATCTGTATTTGCATACAGAGCCTATCACTATGACTTGTGTGATAAAGCAGAAACAAAAATTCTAAGAAATGTCAAAGGCAATGCGTGATTCCTTGCATATTCGTTGAAAAAATAAGAGTTGGAGAGTTCTTTGTCAAATATCCCAGAAAAATGTGGAAGTCAGCAGGACCTTAAGCAATGGTACATTTTAAATGGGGAGTGAAGAATACATTGGGTGGCTAGCAGAGTGAAGAAAGGCACAGATGTAAAAATGAAGTATGATCAAGATTAAATTTGGGGTTCTTTTGGAGAGTAAGACTGGAAACTTGATCTTTTGGATTCTTGTTTCCCCCAAACATTCTGCCATGCAAAACCATTTAACAAAATAACAATAAATGTACTGTGCTCAAACTAGTGAAAAAAATCCTGAAATTGGGAAATGGTGAACAGTTTTATTCATGCTGAACTTCTCAGAAAATGTAATTTACTGACATACATTGTGGATCTCTATTGTGGAGATAAATACTTCAGGGTTTTTTTGTAGAATTATATGGCTATAAAACAACTCTTCATTGCATTTTTATTAATATTTGAAATAACACTATTTAAACTCAATTTGGGAAATTATTGTAGCATAACTTTTAATGCCATACTAAAGGTAATTAAGTGCTTAATTTTCTATAGTCTTGACTTCCACACTTTTCAAGTATAAGAATATTTTTAATAACAAAAAATTGCCTGGGCCCCAATAAAATAGTAGCTGTATTAGTTATGTGATTAAAAGTATTCATAGCTAGGATGAAATTTCTGTTTTTAAATCCCAATTTGCTACTTACAAGACATGTGCTTTTGTACATGTCTTCTCTTAGTTTACTTTGTCAGCTGCAAATTAAAGATAGCAATCATATTTCTCATTCTTATGTATGTTCTCATGTCAGTGTAGGCATGTGTTTGAATGTGTGTGTGTGTGTGTGTGTGTGTGTGTAGGAATAAATGAGATCACTCTACACAAAGCTGACTGGCACAAAATAAAACCTCAAAAATATCAGGATGGGCTATTGAGAAATATATATAATTCCTAAAACTTAAAAATTGAGTAGTATTTGAAAATAATATTTAATTAACAGCACCTTACACATTTGGAACGTAGAGGTACTATTTGTGCAAGGTATTTATTTAGTGTGCCATCCGTGTGTGGTGTCTACACGGATTTATAATCCCTTGTAACACTCAAGGGAGTAACTGCTTCAGGCACTGCAGAATGACTGAAGGCTTCTGAAGAGAGAAATGACAGGAAGAAAGGTGTATTTAAAAAGATAAATTTTGTGGTAAGAATGGAAAAAAGGATCCAGGCAATGAGAGATAGGTGGCAACAAGATCAGTGAAAAGACTATACTATTCCCCCAAGAGCTGTGTGTATGTAAGCATTATCACGAAAAAGTCAGTTTTTTTTCTCTTTTCTTTATTTTATTATTATTTATTTATTATTATTTTAACCTTTCATTTTTTTTATTTTTTGAATTAGTGTTCTACATTCTATTTTTATTTTTTATCATTATTTTACTCTATCTCATTTTTTCTTTATGCCAACCCTTTCTTCCTCACTTCTTCATTGTTTATCCTGTTTCTCTTCTCCTGTTTCTGCTTTAGTTTTTCTCTCTCCTTTCTTTTTACTCCTTGTTAAAAATTGAACTTCTTTATCTGCTTTATTGTTGCATTACTATTATAGTAGTTTCTGTTCGCTTACTCATATATCTAATTTCCTTTCCCCTGCTTCAAGTACATACACCCTTCTCTTTCCTCTTTCTTCGCTAGCCAATTTTTTTTCTGGTTTTTGTTGCTTATTTGATTGTGTATTAGTTTGTTATTTTTGGGGTTTTTTTATTTTATTCTTTAGTTTTTCCTCTCCTCACTTGTTCCCTTTTTCTACTAAAAGTATAATTAGTTTCACTCACCAAACTAAGGCTTATCTGCTCTCTATACTGTTTTTCCAAAAATAGATGAATATATAGATAGATAGATTAAAGAAAGGGGAGAATTACATATATATATATATAAATTTTCTTTTATATACATATTTTTAACATATATATTTAATTATTATTATTTTTAACAATTATTATTTATTATTGAGTATTTTGTTTTACGTTTCTTCTTATACACTCATTGTCTTTCTACATCCTCTATACTGAATGGTGACCATTTCCCTGTTCATTCAATT